>NW_019394386.1:0-144452 GCF_000612105.2 Orussus abietinus | reverse complement strand
GTTCACTAGTTAAAAAATATAATTTCTCCATACGTTTTGAAATGATTGAAACTAAATATGTCATTGAGATTTTCAAGAAATATTTCAAATATCTTCGAATGAAATCTACAAGAAATCTTAAAAAATCTGTCGCTCGAGATATTTAGCAAAGATCACAAAGAAATATTTAGAAATTATTCTATGCTACTAGGGGACATTCGAAAGAGAGGGTAAAAAATGAGTTATTAATAATTCGGGATCAGAAGTATGTGATTAATTCGAAAAATTTTTTGACACTTACAAATGTTTCTTGTTTGCAGATGCGGAAGTTGATACTATCTTTCATGGGAGACATCCACCTCGTTGGTACAGGAAAAGGTTGCGATTAGGACCTGCTAGAAAGATTGTTTATCACCCTGTAGTTGTTAGTGACACCGAGGTACAGAGTGGTGCACCATCCGCTTCTGCAGGTCTTGCAGGTGGAATTTACGCTCAAACTGGAGCACAGACGCAATCAGATGTAGGCACTGTTGTGAAAACTCATAAAAATCCATCATTATTTGACGACATTTTTAACGTAAGTCTATAAATTATCCTAATCAAATTTTTAATCTATATAAGTTTTCTTTTCTTTTTTTTTCATTCTATTTCAGTCTTATGAGACTGAATGTATTATGTATAAGAATAAATGTATCGTCGCTTCACTTCCCTTAAACATGACTTATGTAAATTAATCCAGTAAACAAGTGAATTGCCATGTATAGATTAATAGATTCATGTAATATCATTTAATGTTTCGTTTTTGCACCTACATTTCTTTTAAAACGATAATAGAGTAAATGATGCTCCAGAATTTTCTTACTATTCTTTAAAAAGCAATTCACTCTTTAATTCCTGTTACTTATATTTGTAATTGACCAAGGCCGTACTTCCAGTATTTATGTTTTCGAAAGAAATACATGTTATCTCATGGAATTGATTAAGCATACCTATGTAACGATATAAAGGAGTACGGCATTTCAATTTCGCTATGAAAGTATTGTGTAGCTTCTTAATATCATGTCTTAATAGCACAACTTTTTTAAAGAAGTGTAACTACATACTGATTATATTAAGATAATACAATGTATTTCAGTACATAATTTTTAATCCACAAATTTAATTTCTAGTAGTTGGACGATAAATCAAAGTAAAGTTTTTAGTACCGGGCAAAAATAGAACCCATATGTTATTTCTTTTACAATTAAATGTTTAGGTCATAAGTAAAGTAATTACCCTGACTCATACAAATGTTTTATGTTCTGTTGCAGATTCCAATATCCACCTTAACTGCAGTTAATCAACTGTTGAGAAATAATGCGGGTTAAAATGCGTTTTGTTGTATAGTTTTGACGGTCGCATAACCTACAACGATAATTCTCAAAGAACGCATTTCTCTGCCGGCATTGCAATCACCGCATCAGTATGGACACTAAAAGTTCTTATAATTCCGTCCAATAATGACATCAATCCTAGTAGCATAGAATAATTTCTAAATATTTCTTTGTAATCTTTGTTAAATATCTCAAGTGACAGATTTTTTAAGATTTCTTGTAGATTTCATTCGAAGATATTTGAAATATTTCTTGAAAATCTCAATGACATATTTAGTTTCAATAATTTATAAACNTTTACGATTTGACATGACGGCATGCAAAAAAGGAAGACTCAAATTTACTTTCAATAAATTCGGACACTTCCTAGTCGAAATTAGCCCTGAGGTGCTGTCCGTTTTGCAAACTTTATTTTTGATAAATCAGCAAGCAATTAAGTACCCAAGGCACGTTTTTCAGGGACATGCCTTCACGTAATTCAGGTACGTGATTAGGATGTTATTGTCCGAAGTTGTTTTCAGTCCTTTTACTGGCAGTAAAATGCATAAGGAAAGACATTCAATTTTAATTGACAGTAAAATGCAAAAACAAAGAAATTCAGTTTTTATTGGCAGTAAAACGCAAAAGGAAAGAAATTAAAATATTAAAGTACTATTTATAATTACCCAAGGATTTGAAAACCATTCGTTAACCGAATTTTTTCTTTTGCCACACTTGCCGCGTCTCTTTAGATGTGCATTACATAGATTTGGTAAAAAAAGAAATAATGCTTCGTAAATTGCGTGTGTTAACAAATTAGAGCACATATTTCACGATTTCATGTCAGAATATATATTTAAATGAAGAATCACTAAATTAAAAAACCTTTCGCAGAATAAGTTGAATTATAGGAAGATAAAATTTTTCTTTTTACTTCATTTTTATAAGTATTATAGGTACTTAAAAGAAACTTAGCATTTTCACTGTTTTAGATTTTAAATGTTTAATGCCTATGTATTGTAGTGAAAGATGAAATTTATATTAAATTCATACCTGAATATGTCGTTACTCACATATGATATATTATAGGTTTATAATATCACGTACAATATCAAAATAAGCTACTATAAATGAATATAATTATTGAATTGCCTTATTGCTATGCTATTGTCGTCAATCAAGTTTAAAATAAATAGATAGTCCTAATTGAATACTGAATGACAACCGATGTACAGAATAAGTTAAATGCTTTGTAGGACATTCAATACTAAATTCAGTAATGAGTTTATTCAATTAATGAACATGAAATAAGATCTGTAGCTTCGATGCCCCTTAATACATTAGAACGGTGATAATTACCTCAATATTTATACTTGAATTAATACTAAATATTTTGTTAAAATAATAGATCAGTCTTACTTATTCCGAGCCCAGATTGGTAGTCTTAAGCCTACGAAACAATGAGACACCCTGTATATGACACATATGTATTATTTGTTGTAAGCCTTAGAAATACATCCTTTTCACTTTCTTATTGAAACCGTAAACCTTCATTTATCCGTATTAGGCGTTTACCCCTTCTATTGTTATTGAAAAAAAAATGAAAAACTGATCCGTGTACCACTTATTGTTAGCAGAGAATATGATTGAGCTTTCGTCATTCGTAGACACGTAAATCTCTTGGTATCACCTCGTGTTTCGTTAAGTCTTAAGGTGAAGTGAAACACGTCGAGGAACTTGATCGACGTCGATAAAGAAGATTTTTTTAAATGCCTACGCCTGCCGACGTTTGTTTTTATATTGATAGCTGTGTCGAATTATATTGGGTATTGTACCAAATGGCATACTCCACCTGTCGTTTTCGTACAATAATTATAAAGAAATCGAAGTAAAACTCTAGAAATCCTCTGGATTCGTGCTTTCTGAGGCCCTAATTGACTGCAGAAGGACACCCTGCGCCATCTGTGATTTCCAGGTCAATTAAATTTTCACTCCGACACCTCGTATTCCCATCGTTTTAGCATAGAAGCATAAAATTATTATATACATATTAGCATAAAATTTTTTCCAAATTTTAAATATGTCAGAACAATTCTTAGATGATCAGGAGTGATGTGTCAAAGTCTCGGACAGTTTGGTATAATACCCTGTAAAAGAAAGTGTATTCGAATCGACTGATTTGAAGGGGGTTTCTCTTCACCTTAAGCCTTGAAGGTAACAACTAATCATCGACAGTTCGAAAGATCGATCCATTATGAAATTTTGAGTTTTGCGGTCAACGGTGAACCGACAAATGTGACGTCCGCAGATACTTCGCCGTGAAGAAACTAATCGAAAGTGAAAGCAACAGGATGTCGTAAGCTGAAGTCAAGTTCCAGGCAGGCTAACAGAATCAGTTGAACGCTGCTCGGTGAATCCACCGGCCGCACTAAAGTGATTCCCGGCATTGGTAAGCCTGCCAATCCTTGTCTTCGGCAAAACGCGCGGCCGCCATTTTGGTAACAGATTCGCTAAAGAAACGAACGGACAAGCTGAGAATCTAAGAACTATCTATATAATTTATGAGTCAGAACGTAGGGTATTTATTCCCTGATTAACGAAAAGAAACCAACGGGCAAGCTGAGAATCTAAGAACTATCCATATCATTTATGAGTCAGAACATAGGGTATTCATTACCTGATTAACGAAAAGAAACCAACGGGAAAGCTGAGAATCTAAGAACTATCCATATCATTTATAAGTCAGAACGTAGGGTATTTATTACCTGATTAACGAAAAGAAACCAACGGGCAAACTGAGAATCTAAGAACTATCCATATAATTTATGAGTCAGAACATAGGGTATTTATTACCTGATTAACGAAAACGCCCTTGTTCAACCCTTTGCAGAAAAACAGGGAGTAAACTCAGCCAGAAAAAGGTATGAAAGACGAAACCGGTATATCTACCAATAGTCAAAGAAATAATTTACATTCAACATTGAATTTAATTTGGAAAAATACAATATTAATTCATTCACCTATATCTTCATTCTTAGGGAAGTGTTAATATCTATCTTTTAATATCACGCAGTGGGAATACTGCAATACCCACAGTTTGGGCCTTTTCATTACCTTCTATATTACATCAAACATTCATTATGTTGAATGATTAGGTCGAAATTTACTCTCTTTTGAATAGAACTTTCGTACACCATGCCAATGGTTCTGATTATCCGGTTAGCCCTAGTAGCATAGAATAATTTATAAATATTTGTTTGTCATCTTTGCTAAATATCTCAAGCGACAGATTTTTTAAGGTTTCTTGTTGATTTCATTTGAAGATATCTGAAATATTTGTTGAATATCTCATTGACCTATTTAGTTTCAATAATTTATCAACATATATAGAAATAATATTTTTTTAATTTATGAACATATAATAAAAATACATTTTTTACTTCACGACTATTATCGGACACTTCATTTAGTATCAGAAAACACGAGAAATTATTTTAATACTTTCGTTCCGCTATTTCATTATGGGAGCAAAACATGTGATTTTGATTTTAAATATTTTTAAAACGTTTACAATGTATTCGGAAGATAATATTTAAAAAATACTTGTATTAAAATGAATCGAAATGTTTTGTATATCTAGTAGAAAAATATTATGAAATCACATGGAGGTAATATTATATAAATATTATTGAGATAATATTCTAAAGTAAACGTTTTGCAAATGTTTCAAATGTCTGGTAAATATTAACAAAATGTAATATATTCGTTAAATATATAGAAAATATAGGAGAAATATTTTGTGCTACTAGGGCGGGCCCACGTTTTATTTATTATTGCTTAACTTTGCTGTTTTTTATGTCAAAACGTAAAGAAACCTGTGCTGCATCCAGCGTCACCTTTCTCTTCTCGAGTGGCGCAATTGTTCTCATTAAATAATTACATTACTAGGTGTACTTTGAATGCAATCAAGGCCGCCTTCCAGCCTTTCTAACCAATAATAATCATAATCATAGTTAAAGTCTAAAGTTACAGACGTTCTACCGCATAAGATTATTATTAATGAGCATGATCTCCTTTTAGAGTTCATCACTCCCTTCTTAGTGACAACTGAGAAGAATTTTCCACGTCAATTATCAATCAAGCTAAAATTACATGCAACAATGTTACTTCACGGGTCGGTGGTACTCTTAATTTTTTGCGGATGTTACGTAATTGGTAGACCGTCGGAAGAGCCAACTAAATTCGACCTGATCCCAAAAAATCATACTCTCGAAGCAATTTCTGTAAGAGTTCCAACAAGACTGCAACAAGGAAAGGTGAGTTGAAAATAAATAATCAAATTAATTAATATCCTACAATGTACCCAGAAAAAAATTAAATGTCTCTAACTGGAATTATGAATTAAATGAATTTTTGAAAAACAATTCTCACTGCGTAAACTTGCTTGCACAATTGCCATTTGGTTCGGTGAATTTAGTTTTCCTTACGTTAATATCGGTATTCAATTCGTGGTCAAGTACACTTTCATATTATAATGAGATACAATGCCACCGGTGAAAGTGCTCAACATTTGCACACGCCTTCCCTCAATGTAGCTTGAAAATTCTACTCTATCGATAAATGTAAGAGCTGAGAGACTTATTTTTTGTTTTATATTCTATACGACATATTTAAAAAAAAAAGAATTTAATTTGTTATTACCAGTATATGGCTCATAAGGATGTAAAACTAAAACCACTGACTTCTACAATTTCGCACAAATAATAACTTTTGAATCATTCACCGGCAAAATTAAAACAAATCACATCATTTTATATTTAAAAGACAGAAACCAGACGGAGACTTGTCAAGAAAATGCGAATCATTATTTATTTTAACAAATGTGGAACGTAATCAGTGTTATGCTTAAAAGTGACCTTTAAATATATGTAAATGCATATGAATGTATAAATCAATTGTTGTACTGAAAAATTCGGGTAATGGATTTTTAAAGATCAATTTTTGGCAAAACGAGAGGCTAATTTAAAAAAAAAATAATTAAACAACCAGTCAAAATTGTTTTCGGTTTTTGTAGGAAATATTAGGGAGAATCATGGACGCAATGAGGTTTGGCAGAGGGAGATTAGTCAATTCGGCCTCGATGGCCAGAAACATCATTGCCAACCGAGTCGAGGTAATTAACATAACGACACAAAGATGTATAACACCGATTTTGTTTGACAAAAATTTATCATACCCAATAGTCTAATTATTCAATCGTAATACAATAAATCAGAAGTAGCTCCCAAACGATTGACACCGAATTCCATTTCAAATATCGTTAAGCTCTCTAACTTCACTATATTTCCAGATATAAACGATTAAGTGAGTTTAATTAGAACAAGTGAAATAAGAATATTTAATTGCTAACCGGGAATAACTTTCAATATACGGTTCGATTACACAAAATATGAAAAATTGATTTGACAACCTACCAACAAGTAACCTATTTCTCTAATCCACAAAATAAAACATATCTTCAATTTATATTCACATAGTACCCAAAAACTGAATTATTTTTACAAGCAATATAGCAGCATACATTGCAGCGTACATAGTATTAGAGAGTTGTGCACTCGGTAAGAAGCGTCAAGCTTTCAAATGAAAGTACTGCATAATAAGAGCTAATTTACAGCCCACAAAATAGAAACATTTGTTTTGCCTACTTACGAAAAAAGGAGAACGTATCTCAACAGTTATTAACGCGTATTCTAACAGATAAAAAAAGATCTGAAAATCACAAAGCATAATTAATTTTCCAAACTAATGACTGAAAAAAAATATATTTAAAATGGACAAAACACTAAACCTTTCCACAAAATATTAAATATTGAAACCCAAACGTGAACAAACTTGCAGTACAATTTATTAACCCTAACTTAATTGTTACCCTGATGCCAACATAATTTTAGATAAGAAATTAAAACTGTAATTTATACACTCACTTTCATACTGTTTTGTAAGTCTTAGACTACAATACGCTACTTACATATCAATGGCTATAAAAAATAAAAATATACCGTTCGAAATTAAAAATACTGACAAAACAAATGCATTTACTGTTAAAAGTACCAGACACTATTTTTTTCATCTTCCAAATGTGTTTCATTCCTCAACAAGTTATGGAATCGTTAAATGCTGTATAACCAATTGATAAAACAATAGTAAAACTATTGTATTTTTCATTCATTTTCATAACTTGAAAATTTATTCCTTAAGAATAACGATAACGATATCAATCACCTATCAAGGCACTCATTAAATAGTGCTGTAACATCCACAAAGTTGCGGATGTTAAAACGAATCTTCGAAATATTATTATTAAATTCAAATCACAATTTTATTTCTCCTACCCTTCCTTTATACGAGTACGCAATCTGCAATAATGACACTGGGTAATGTATACCCATGTGTTACCACAAAAGACATCATTGACACCAAACAAGTCTTGATGCCAATCACGCGTCATTACAGGAGTCGTGCAAGTTACTAACAACCGGATTTAACGGAACCTTTCATAAAAGAAAATCAAATTAGAACGATGTAACATCACTAATTGCATGGAACATAGCAGATTTACTGGAAAGTACTTTTACTGAATAACTGACCGTAAAAGATATCACGATCACCTGTTCGCATAATTATCGCGGCTTGGCGCAAATATTGCACAAAAGTTACCGTAGTTCCTGATTTGCAATATGTAATCATTTTAGCATAACAAAAATAAACCTGTAATGGCTACTGAATTTTTTAAAGGAAGCTGCCAGCGAGGTGCAGAACACGGTCATTTCTGCGATCGCTGCCAAAGGAGACATTCTGTCAGAAGGTCGAGATGTCATTACGAGCAATCTGCCACCTAGGACCCGTGAAACTGTCAAACTAGAGAAAGAGAGCGAGCAAGCCATCCTAGAACGACGAAAGTCCAATTCAGTTTCTGCGGTCTTGGAAAGCATTCTCAAACCCGTGCCCTTAGTTGACAGAATTCGCGAGGAAGAAAAATACGGGAATTCCGGCGACAGATTTTCAGGAATCGGCAGAGCTCTTGTAAACGGTTTCGAAGGATTTAGTAATTTCCTAAACTCCGTGGTAGACGTAAGTATCAATTCGCGTTTGCATGAAAGGAACAACTATACTAATTCCACCTGTCCCTCGAGTTCATGTTCTAATGTACGGTTTCTCATGTCAATTCCTATTTTCAATGGTCAGAGAACTCATATCATATGCACTGAACATAAGCACATACAATATGTAGAATCTCCTTTGAAATTTCAAACATAAGTATATGTTTTTCTTTCAACAGCTACCAATTAATGCCGCCAAGAAAACCTCTCGAAGCTTTACGGAAGCTCTTAATCAGCTGGGATCACGAATAATTGGCCTTCAATGAAAATGTAAATACAATCGGTGTACATAAGAAGCGAGTGAAGATGTAAATACACGTGATTTAGTGTAAAAATAAGAATTAACCTAAAGGTGGTGATGTGACAATTCAGAAGTTGAAAACGAGATTAATTTAATTATTGTATCTTATTCTCGTGCAAAGGTCAAGCTAAGTAGAACCTCATGAGGGTTAATTAATGTCGCACAGTGTCGTATGTAAACTGTCGCGCGTGTAACATGTTATTTATTAAATACGACTTACATGACTCTTTACAGCGTAACAACGTTACTCGGTTAACCGCTAAATATAAATATCTATAAATATCTGGTTGAATGGTCCAACATGCCGAGACGACTCTTATGATCTAATGTCCAGCCACTGGTGAATACGTGCCACAATGTACTTAAATTAAATCTTTGTATTCACTGGAAGGCTGTGACTCTAAGGTCTGTTGTATATACAATGGCGGACATGAATGCCTCCCCTGCAGATACGACATCGCCTGTACAGGATGGGAGGGCATTGATGTCTCCCAGTATACCCTGCGGACATGAATGCCTCCCCTGCAGATACGACATCGCCTGTGCAGGATCGGGGAGCATCGATGTCTCCCAGTGTACATGCGATGTAAAATAACGCATAGTCAACATTCAAAATGACGCGTTTCAATCATTCTCTTGATAGGACTTACTAAATAAATAATATTTTTAAAATCATGCATGGAACAAGGCAATTTAACCCATTACGATCAACATGAAACAGTATTAAAGAAATTGGAATATAAAGGCAACAAGGTAATAAAGAAAAATCATTAATAATCCAATTTTTTAAACCTGTAGATAAAAAATCCTCACTTTTGGTCCACTAAATTTCCCATAAATAACGTTTACTTGTCGATAACTATCAAAATATAAGGTCAATATTAACATGCACAATTTTTTTAACATCGCGGCGGGTTAAACGTGGTCAATCAATTGACGCATTGTTACGGCAATTATCAGCAAAGTGGACTCCCCCTCCGATTTCAATGATCTTAAAATATGTTATTATGGGCATTTTCATACAGTACGTCATTTTTTATTGTAATATGTAATGTAGGGTTAAGGGTAGTTTATGGAAGCTGAGCTCCCCAACTCCCCCCGCTTTAAACATAACCGAAACCTTTCTACGAAAAATAAATGTGTTGATTTCTAAGCAATTTTTACATTTTCCACCTATTTCTAATGTGTTTACATTCCATTTGATACATGTAACAACAATGAATTCTTGTGTTATAAATACTAATCGATTACATGAATAAAACGTTAAAAATGCCCTTGAAAAAATGCCCTTAATAACACATTTCAAAGACATAAATCCAAGTGGGAGTCTGTTTGACCGATAATTGTCATAATTTCATTACTATATCTATCGGTAAAAGTAAGCTACATAAATAGTGTATTAAATGTATCGACTTTATACACGTAGGCGCTCTTTAACCCTAACTAATAATTCACGGAAATGTTAAATATAATATTCGCTGCTTCACTTGTGGCAACTAATACCAGAAATTATACCGACGTATTGTAACGAATACTTTGGAACGACCGTATGAAATAGATGAGGAACACAACTTTAATTTGTGTACTACTAGATGTTAGAATTGAGATTGCAACCAATACCGTACTTTAATAATCAAACCTTCAGTCATAATATTTACAAGTTTATTCTGTCCGGTTCTTAAACTTCTTAATCCCTGTTCAGAATTCGTTTTTGAATTTGTTATTAGCATCCATTTTACCCAAAAATTGACTACATCAAAGATGATAATGACAATATTCACATTTTGTTTTAGACCGATTTTAACTAGAGATACATTATCAAGAACTGTGAACTACCACTTTGAAACAAAATACTGTGCACGTATCCCCAATGAATCTGTGAACATCACTATATTCCTGAAAAAAAGACAACACCTTTTTGTTCATTTTAAGTCAACTACATACTGAAACCTGTCCTATGATTAACATGATTTATGAAAAAATAATTTCATGACTAATATTATGAGTAAAACTTTAGGAAATAGCTGGTTAACAGATTTGGCGCCAGGAAAAAATAACAATATAAATAAAATTATGTGGATTATACAGGTCGATTACTTAATACAAAACCAAGCGGTAGAGATTCAATAATATGCTGAATCTGCAATTTCCTTCCAACGACAATTCATTAACACTATTTATATAAACCAAGTATTCACGGGTACGTCTTGCAGGCATTTAAATATACATCTTCGGAAAAAGAACTTAAATTTCACAAAATAACTGGCAGTTCAACGGAAAAACTCTGCCTTTGCAATACAAAACGACGTTGATAAAAATTTATTCGGAAACTTAATAATCAGTCGGCTGGATAATGTTCCAATTCTCAGATAAGCTAAAGAATCTGTATTATTGTGCCATTGCTTATGCTACTGCATATATTACAGGCCCACACATCCCTATGTCGACAATTAGGAATTTAATAACGTATATTATGACAGGTGAAAATCAAGATATTTTCGGCGTCAAACCACCGACAATTGTGACTGTTTAGCGTATCCAAAAACCCACACAAAAATTGCACTGAATCCCAGCACCTAAATGCTGGTACATTGTTCTCCATGAACATTGTTCTTTTAAAACAACGGTAACTATGGTTTTTAGCCAGCAAACAATTCCCTTTGCCCTAAACGTCAGATCTTTCAACACTAAAAGTACCGAGCTCAGTAAAAATGACTGGTTTCAGATAGCCCACCACAGCCAAAAAAAATTCCCCGGTAATTCCAGTGTTAATCATACTGTCGGTTCAAAATTCTCTTCCATCCCTCCAATCGAATCTATTCACAAATTCTGCAACAGAGGCCCCCTAAAATGATTTCACCACGTTCTGCGCTCATCTGTACCATCTCCCAAATTTCTTATTACATTTTAATCGCCGCCACACGTGCAAAGTAAAATTGCACCAGGTGACATAAATCACCAAAACGCTAATAACACTTTTACATGAACTGCAGTCGTTCGTGCCAATTCTGCAACAGAGGACCCCTAAAAGGATTTTACCACGTTCTGTACTCACCCGTACCATCTCTCAAATTTCATTTTACATTTTAATCACCGCCACACGTGCAAAGTAAAATTCCACCAAGTGACATAAATCACCAAAACGCTAATAACACTTTTACATGAACTGCAGTCGTTCGTGCCAATTCTGCAACAGAGGACCTCTAAAATGATTTCACCACGTTCTGCACTCATCTGTACCATCTCCCAAATTTCATTTTACATTTTAATCGCCGCCACACATGCAAAGTAAAATTGCACCAAGTGATATAAATCACCGAAACTCTAGTAACACTTTTACATGAAATGCAGTCCTTCGTGCCAACGGTAACCACGATACTCGGTCATTAAAGATCCGACCTTCGAAGAATTACAGAACCTCGGCATTAACAGTTTATTGCGGTAATTCAGGAGAACATTCTCTGGACTCTCATTTGCCGTCATACGTAACGTGTCCCTAGAACGGAACCACGTTGAAAATTGAATCTTACGATCATATAAACCCGCCTTTTTCAGGGTATCACGAGACAGAAGCCCCTTCAGCTGATCGAGGATCCCGCCGAGGGTCTGAAGACCCCATAGGCCAGGATCCTCGAGTGATCCTAGGTCGTCGTATCGTAACTCTTGTACGTGTGTGACGACCGTTTGTGTCTGACCGTACAAAAAAGGATCATGCTGGCTATCAGCCCGAAAAGCTGAAGAAACGCCACGACGAGGCCTACGGTCCCGACCACGTGAAGTCTCGTCACCAGCCACATTTGTATAGCCGATGAACATCCATCTTTGTACCATAATTCCTTGTTACGCCCTTCGGGGTCCAGCCGTCCACAGTATCGCTCTCTTTTGATGCAACAAGAATCGGGAACTCGATCTTCTGCCGGCCAGGCCTCGATCTGGAACCAGTCGGTGTAATCCCGGACACCGCAGCAATGGAACTGAAACACGAAAGATGACTTAGTCGTTCGGCAAAAGAATCACTTTTTCAGATCAAGCAAATCGTAATCCAGATCCCAATCCAATAGGAACCAGTCGGTGTAATCCCGGACACCGCAGCAATGGAACTGAAACACGAAAGATGACTTACAAGGAAACATCCCCAAGTGTCCGCCTCCGATCTTATTCAGTTTCATATATGTTGAAGAACACAAAAATCTAAGAGTCACGTGTTTTTTTATATCTGCAATGGTCCACATTTAAGGGGTGAAACAACCCCCCAAAGTTTAGCGAAAAATCGATTTTTTAAATATTTTTCGTAGGAGCAGTGGAGGGATTTCGACGAAACTTTGCATAAACGTATTCTGTATAAGGACGGTGACAACACGATATTGTTCCGCAATGTTGCACCCCCTCAAAGGGGGGGAACTACCCTTCAGGTGACATTTTTTTGTAATATCCATTAAACAAGCACTCCTACTTAAGTTCCACTTACGCGATGTGATTGCTCGCAAAAAATTAAGAAATACGTGTTTTTTGCTTTTTGTCAATAAATATTTAAACATCAGAGGCGGACACTTGGGAATGTTTCCTTGTTAGTCGTTCGGCAAAAGAATCACTTTTCCAGATCAAGCAAATCATAATCCTACCGACGGTCATTGAACAAAGAATAATTCTTATTCAAGACATGTTGCATAAGAGCGGCTGTGCCGGAAATTGATGATCACCTCTCGTAGAATTAACTACTACTTAAATGTTGCTTAATCGTCCGTCTTGTACGAGCAAGTGCGAAGGAGAAGGAAGTCATTCGTTTGAGAGTAATTCTCAAATCTTCGTGCTAAACTACTTTAATACGAAGCTCCAAATTTGAGAAAGGGATGAATAAATACCATTTATGTAGAATTCATTAACGTTAACTCACGTAACAAATACTTGCGATGTAAGTATAATTCTCCTTTATCCCGATTATTCATTCCTGTACTATTTATGTAATATGTATTAAACTATTTTACGATGCAGGGCGGTACGAGGATGTTATGACACATCTGTATGATAAACGAGTAAAGATTTTTCAGAAACTAAAAATCTTGACCTGGAATTTTTAACTTTAAGTGGAGTTTTCATATCGGACATCATCGAACCTACATAGCTGTAAATACTATGAGTTTCTCGCTCAAAAATGTATTTTAATCAGAATTCAAGGCACGTAGAACATATCTTTATGATAAACGAGCAAAGATTTTTCAGAAACTAAAAATCTTTACCTGGAATTTTTAACTTTAAGTGGAGTTTTCATATCGGGCATCATCGAACCAACATAGCTGTAAATACTATGAGTTTCTCGCTCAAAAATGTATTTTAATCAGAATTCAAGGCACGTAGGACATATCTCTATGATAAACGAGCAAACATTTTTGAGAAACTAAAAATCTTGACCTAGAATTTTTAACTTTAAGTGGAGTTTTCATATCGGGCATCATCGAACCTACATAGCTGTAAATACTATCAGATTTCAAGACACGTAGGTGACAGAACGGCGGGAAGAAATACACATAGTCGGATGGGAAACCGCAAGGCGCTCTCCCCGAATCTGGAACGAGGAAATTGGAGCGGTCCGTTCGTACGGAACGAACGGAAGTTTAGAAACCCTTTCTCTCTCCTGTTCCTCACAGGAAGTCTCTATGTCTGAGCCGTTTTTTCCATCCTGCGCTTATCCAAGTCGTTAACCTCGAAAAGCTTTCAGTAGCGGAAGTCGTCCTTTTTTTAAATGATTTGAAAAAGAAGAGACTCCTCCCAATGCGATGAGTAGTGATTCCAAAATCAATTGTATTTTTTTAAAACCGCATGTCAAAGTTTAAAAGTGACAGACACCTTCTGATGCGACAGATATTTTACATCGCCCAATTAAGAGGATACTTAAACTATTGCTAGCATAATGCCAATTTGCAATATTAAAGATATGAATTCAATCTTCATGGATCATCTTCGCACGTGACTATAGTTATTTCATCGTGACACGTTACTCTTTAACTTGAGGTATTCGAAGTTCGAAAAGACATCACGTGTTTGCCAGATTTTTCATCCCCTCCTCATTACGTATACACAATATCAAGCTGACATTTCTAATCATCCGTATCCTTCTTCGGTACTAGACATCTGTGATGAGAAATTTAAAGATAGTGCTGATAACGTATTAGCGTTTACTAAATAAAGAAATAGCATGAATAAAATGCATGCATAAAATGCATTTGCCAGATTTTTCATCCCCTCCTCATTACGTATACACTATATCAAGCTGACATTTGTAATCATCCGTATCCTTCTTCGGTACTAGAGATCTGTGATGAGAAATATAAAGATAGTACTGATAACGTATTAGTGTTTACTAAATAAAGAAAAAGCGTGAATAAAATGCGTTTGCCAGATTTTTCATCCCCTCCTCATTACATATACACTATATCAAGCTGACATTTCTAATCATCCGTATCCTTCTTCGGTACTAGAGATCTGTGATGAGAAATTTAAAGATAGTGCTGATAACGTATTAGTGTTTACTAAATAAAGAAATAGCGTGAATAAAATGCGTTTGCCAGATTTTTCATCTCCTCCTCATTACGTATACACTATATCAAGCTGACATTTCTAATCATCCGTATCCTTCTTCGGTACTAGACATCTGTGATGAGAAATTTAAAGATAGTGCTGATAACGTATTAGTGTTTACTAAATAAAGAAATAGCGTGAATAAAATGCGTTTGCCAGATTTTTCATGCCCTCCTCATTACGTATACACTATATCAAGCTGACATTTGTAATTATCCGTATCCTTCTTCGGTACTAGGGATCTGTGATGAGAAATATAAAGATAGTGCTGATAACGTGTTTACTAAATAAAGAAAAAGCGTGAATAAAATGCGTTTGCCAGATTTTTCATCCCCTCCTCATTACATATACACTATATCAAGCTGACATTTATCCTTCTTCGGTACTAGAGATCTGTGATGAGAAATTTAAAGATAGTGCTGATAACGTATTAGTGTTTACTAAATAAAGAAATAGCGTGAATAAAATGCGTTTGCCAGATTTTTCATCCCCTCCTCATTACATATACACTATATCAAGCTGACATTTCTAATCATCCGTATCCTTCTTCGATACTAGAGATCCGTGATGAGAAATTTAAAGATAGTGCTGATAACGTGTTAACTAAATAAAGAAATAGCGTGAATAAAATGCTCAACCTCTGTGTGTATGTGGTCCCAAACTGCAGGTAACGTTCCTGGTTCCCTGGTAATGTTGTAGTGTTTTTCTATTCCGAAGAGTAGTTCCTCCTTCAAACTTCTGCCGAGATGTTCTCTGAATATGAAGGCTAACGTGCCCAGCATGAACTCGGCCAAGAACAGCAGTATTACCAGGCTGAAATACTACCAGAGGAACAGAGACCAATTCATTCGAACTCGAGAGTTGAAAGATCAGGAATATAATTATGATAATTATTTCATGAATACAGACCGTGATCAGCATACACCTGGACTGAAACCATGCGCCGCAGCATCCAAAAAAGGCGACGACAAATGTCACGCATCCAGTTGCCAGTAACAACGAATCAGCTGATGCAAAACTATATTGCGGGACCAGAGTGGTATATCCAGAATAAACCAATCGCAGCCAAATACCAGCTCCCAAAATCCCGCAGGCGCTTAACTGTTGAAGAACAAACATTTCTGTTAATCACAACGCATATTAAATAATGACTTTTTAGCATTCCACAAAAAGGAAGGAAATGATATATCGTAATAAGTGGAAACATGGAGATGATACTCCCAGTGTCCCCAGTAGCACAAAATATTTCTCCTACATTTTATAAATATTTACCAGACATTTGAAATATTTGCAAAACGTTTACTTCAGAATATTATCCCTATAATATTTATATAATATTACCTCCATGTGTTTTCATAATATTTTTCTACCAGATGTACGAAACATTTCGATTCATTTTAATACAAGTATTTTTTAAATATTATCTTCCGAATACATTGCAAACGTTTTAAAAATATTTAAAATTAAATTCACACGCTTTGCTCCCATAATGAAATAGCGGAACGGAAGTATTAAAAAAATTTATCGTATTTTTTGCTACCAAATGAAGTGTCCGATAATAGTCGTGAAGTAAAAAATGTATTTTTATTACGTGTTGATAAATTAAAAAATATAATTTCTCTATATGTTTAGAAATTATTGAAACTAAATATGTCATTGAGATTTTCAAGAAATATTTTAAATATCTTCGAATGAAATCTACAAGAAATCTTAAAAACTCTATCGCTTGAGATATTTAGCAAAGATTACAAAGAAATATTTAGAAATTATTCTATGCTACTAGGGGTATGGTGAAATTAACGCATTGTTTTATATACGGATCAGTCATTTAAAATCACGAAAAAAAGTAGCAGAATTTCGAGATATAAAATAATCGCCAAATGCAGTCACACACAATTATTGTGTTAACCACATTTTTGAGTTGAACCAACTCATTCATTCAGTTCATTCAACTCAATAATGAGTTGGAATAACCCATTTTAAGTAGAATCAACTCTTTCTTTCTCAGTGCATACATTCGAAAGCACTATTGTTCACAAGTCAATTGCCGTATCATTACGACTGGTAATTAATCCAGTTGATTCTTTTCCAACCCTAGCTTCCTCAGAATGCTAAAAAAAAAAACAATTCAAACGATTTGGACATTACATTAAAGCAAAGCTCTTTTCCTAGAAGTTAGTTAAATAAATTAAACTGAACGAATATATTCGTCTCGAGGATATATTTTAAAAAAAGTCAGACAATCATTCGGTACCTTGATTATTGACTTTATTTACCAATCAGTGTCACAGCTGATAATAAAGTATATGTCTCAAGGATATATTTTAAAAAATGTCAGACAATCATTCGGTACCTTGATTATTGGCTTTATTTACCAATCAGTGTCACAGCTGATAATAAAGTATACGTCAATGTTTTACACATTGATCAAGGGACTGATGATATGGCACTTTCACCCTACAGTTTCGAAATTATAATTCCTACAAGGTTATACCATTTATGCCCTGCTACACAATTTCCGAACGGTTAAATGTACATGATATGCAACATGTTCTCGCAAATTGGTCTTCGGTCGTTCGAGCCATACTGGTTCCCTCCGTAAAAACTTACTTAGCCGAGCCCGACAAAATGGGACATGGTTAATGTTATTTATTTCTGTTACCTTAAATCTTTAAACTAAACCCTAGTAGCATAGAATAATTTTTAAATATTTCTTTGTAATCTTTGCTTAATATCTCAAGCGACAGATTTTTTAAGATTTCTTGTAAATTTCATTCAAAGATAACTGAAATATTTCTTGAAAATCTCAATGACATATTTAGTTTCAATAATTTNCCAAGTCTTTCGTTGGGCCTTCGAATCTTTTATCATTTCATATATACACCAGTCATATCGTAACATTACTTTATGAACTCTTGAAATAGTTACCGTAAGGCGCATGATATTTCCTCCTAACTAGAAATACAAAAAAAAAATTAAAAAAAATACATTAATCGTCATCGAAAGTAGACATTTTCATCAATACCAGGCTTCCTGTACCACGTTCTCTGTACATATTACCATGAACATCTAATACATCCGTCACGGTACATGCAAATGTTATCGCTGCCCCGATTTCGTAGGCTTGAGCAGTTTCCATTGCAAATTAAGCATGAATACCTCCAATATGGAGGTACTCTAGAGAATCGAGATCCATATGGCAAACTAACAACTGAGAAGGGAAACAATGGAGACTTCATACGTTCTGTTCTCACGAGTACCGTGGATGTGAACCCTGCCGGAAAATAATCCGGAAAATTGACGTAATTAGATAGGTCGAGAGATAGCGAGAGAAAGAGGCGGATTATTATATAAATTCCGCTTTAACGCGCACTCGTAATTTGGTAAGTAAAAATTTCTATAAAGTCTCGCATGCACCAATGTGTTCATAGACTCAACGTTCCTTTTTTACGTGTTTCTTACGTACCCGTAAGAAACAATGAGCCAAAGAAATAATGATACTCACTTCACCTTGCGTGTACGTGCTCTGTAGAACAAACGGATATTGTCTGTTATCAGGTGCAATTTAACGTTAGGTGTCAACTAACGCGATTTTATCGAGAGTATAAAGTGGTACATTGAAGTTCTGATGTACTCGCATATCGTTTGCACGAAACGATTCCAATGACCGATCGTGTAAGATAGTTTGTAGTGTTAGAAATATAACAATGTGTGTTTTACATTTTAAAAAATGAACTATAAAAAACTGTTTACTGTTGTATCAAATTAATTATTGACCCTAATGTATGTGAAATCCATGCCCTCAAATAAATTGTTGTAATATGGTAAAATCTAGATTAAACAGTGAATAACAAAGATAGATGGGTAGGTTAAAGTGGTCTAATGTTCGTAAATACCGGAACAGCAAATGTACCTGAATCATAAGATTTTAGAACACGTACTAACACCAGTGATCCTAAGGGGAGAAATGTAACTCGATTATGCAAAATGGCCACGCTTAAAATATGAATCAGATATGGTACTACGAGTGGTGCAAACATAAACACAGTCGACTTATGTCAGCAGTCTTGTCGTTTTTATTTATTAGTTATTTTAAGACGTTAAATAATAAGTACCTCGGTGGTTAGTAAATGTACTCTGATTATCGCGCAAGTTTCCTTTAGACGACATTACAACGACCATTTGTGTAAGTTTAATAGTGTCGTACTTTTCCGCAAGAGTCGCTGGTGTTATCGTTGGCTAAGTTGGCAACGAAATGTAGGATTACTTTTATATGGATGTGGGAGTTCCTTATGCTACCTCATGGTACGGACATCCCACGTGCTCGACGGGTGCAACGAGTCTGCGTCATACGTCGCATGTCCACGACTGGATCGTGTTACGCCAGACCGCTAGAATACGGAGGATGCTGCCAAACCGGAAGTTTGCTTCTTAGATTATGTTAATCCTTCTCGATGCACCACCTCCCGTTGCACTCCCTTAAGGTGAAGTGAAACCCCCATCAAATCAGTCGATTCTAATACAACACTTTTTTTTAAGGATATTCGACCAAACTGTCCGAAACTTTGACACATCACTCCTGATCATCTAAGAATTGTCCTGGCATATTCAAAATTTGGATTTTTTAACAAAATTTTTTAACTTAGCCCAAACCAGAACCAAGATGGCGTCGAGCTCTGATATTTCGATCAATATACAATTATCGAAGGCTCTGATATGAGAAACGAAAGGGTCAGGACAATTTTACGACAATTTAGAACACTCTGGTAATCGATAAACTCGCATATGAACGGGATAAAGGCAAAAAGAGTGTTGTATACGCTTCTATGCTAAAATGATGGGAATACGAGGTCTTGGCGTGAAAATTTAATTGACCTGGAAATCACAGATGGCACAGGGGGTCCCTCTGCAATCAATTAGGGCCCCAGAAAGCACGAATCCAGAGGATTTCTGGAGTTTTACTTTGATTTCTTTATATTTATTGTACGAAAACGACAGGTGGAGTATGCCATTTGGTACAATACCCAATATAATTCGACACAGCTGTCAATATAAAAACGAACGTCGGCAACGTAGGTATTTAGAAAAATCTTCCTTAAGGTTCACTTCACCTTAAGGTGAAGTGAAAAACACCGAGGAACTTGATCGACGTTGATAAAGAAGATTTTTCTAAATACCTACGTTGCCGACGTTCGTTTTTATATTGACAGCTGTGTCGAATTATATTGGGTATTGTACCAAATGGCATACTCCACCTGTCGTTTTCGTACAATAATTATAAAGAAATCGAAGTAAAACTCCAGAAATCCCCTGAATTCATGATTTCTGGGGCCCTAATTGACTGCAGAGGACCCCCTGCGCCATCTGTGATTTCCAGGTCAATTAAATTTTCACTCCGAGACCTCGTATTCCCATCGTTTTAGCATAGAAGCACATGACACTTTTTTTTGCCTTTATCCCGCTCAAATGCGATGTTCCATAAGGTCCGTCAAACTTCGTCCAGAAATCTAATTACTTCTCTAATAAGTTGTTCGCGAAATTAAAGTCAATTTTAAAACACAATTCTACTTAAGTTTAGTAACTATCCGCCGAAGATGTCATTCGCAAAACTCCCTGAAATGAACATAAGATCAGCGCTATCGTGGAACCATTAATTTTAATCCAACTCAGTTCAGTTACGATTCGTTTAATCGTTCCGGTTACTCATCACTGTTCCTGACCATCATCGTTATGGCTCTTCTTCCTTTAGTCTCAATGACGCACTATGCGAATCGCATCGTACCGAATAACACTCTAGTATATCCACCGATTATTTTTAATCCACACCGAGAGATAAATGCATCGTGCCATCAAGGGCGTTTTAAGGTGAAGTGAAACACGCCGAGGAACTTGATCGACGTCGATAAAGAAGATTTTTCTAAATGCCTACGTTGCCGACGTTGGTTTTTATATTGACAGCTGTGTAGAATTATATTGTATATTGTACCAAATGGCATACTCCACCTGTCGTTTTCGTACAATAATTATAAAGAAATCAAAGTAAAACTCCAGAAAGTTCTGGTCTGGGTTATGTTTAAAAATTTGTTTGAAAAATCCAAATTTTGAATGTCAGGCCAATTCTTAGATGATCACGAGTCATGTGTCAAAATTTCTGACAGTTTGGTCGAGTACCCTTAAAAAATAAGTGTTGTATTCGGATCGACTGATTTTAAGGGGGTTTCACTTCACCTTAACGAGTCTATTTTTACGCTTACCACCAACAATCGGTAGGAACCAGTTCAATTTTACGGTTCGGATGAACCGTACAATTTTTGGATATTAATGAAGGAATAGAATGTCTTTCTTTTCCCGCAATGTATCTGAATTAACCTCAAGAATGTACAAAATTAACACGAAACAATAATTCCTAAGGAAACATTGCTTCTCGTATACCATTCGAGCAATACATCGCGGAAAAATCTGCTAAAAAATGTCGAACCTACCCTAATAAGTATTATATAAGTTACTTTTTACTATAAAATTGCATCTTCAATGACTCAGTACGTAACAGTAGATAAGATGCCCAACAATGAATAAATTATCCACTGTATACAACAATATATAAGGTTAAAGGCGTTTCAAGTATCCTTTTTCGCTTTGTTGCGATATTTATACGAAATTACATATTTATAGGGCTTTGTAGGATTAATTTCCTTTCACTGGAAGATCAAGACGGTGGATGTGATCCATTAGTATGCATCGAAAGGGAAGAATTACGAACCCAGATTAGGACGTTGAGGGAGCAGAAGACGTGCCTGATGCACGTGTATCCTGTGCGGCCCATCGTGGAATCCGTCGAGGTGTTAGCACACCGAGTGGATCTGCCGGTGTTTCCTAAGGAAAAGAAATAAATTAAACACGAGGTACGCAAGACGAAAGTAAACGGCTTGTTGCATCCCTTTGCACCTGCCGTCAAACTAATAACAGTATTTAAGGCACTGTAAATCTTTCCCCTAAACGCGCGCGAGAAATGCCCAAATGGGCCTTAATAAAATAACATTAAGTCCGCTAAACTCTATCACAGAAGAATATAAATATACATTAAAATGTGAAAAAGATGCCTCGCAAAGTCAAATAATAGTCAAAGAAATAAATTAAACACGATGTACGCAAAACGAAGGTAAACGGTTGTTGCATCCCTTTGCACCTGCTGTCAAACTAATAACTAATAATATTTAAGGCACTGTAAATCTTTCCCCTAAACGCGCGGGAGAAATATCCAAGTGGGCCTTAATAAAATAATATTAAGTCCGCTAAACTCTATCACAGAAGAATATAAATATACATTAAAATCTGAAAAAGACGCCTCGCAATGTCAAATAATAGTCGAGAGGTAAATCTGCAGAATTTATATCTCATCAACTGCTTTATTATAAATAAAAGGAGAAACTTCAGTATTTTGAGAGCATTGAATAGTTTGTGGAGGACAGCTGAATTTAGTATAAAATGTGCACATTATTATAGTGCCGATATTAACACAGTAATAGTATTATATTTTACTATATGCATACGTAATGAAACATCTACATGTAACACTACATTTACAGGGTCTTTAACGAATATTAGATAGCAACAAAATCTGCACTATCGGTATATCCGTAAATTTGATATTAACAATTACATTTCTTCCTTTGTCATTCTTAATATCGATCGAAATGATTAACAATGCATTAACAGTTATAGTATAACTTTCTTTTCAATCCAAAACTGGTCAAAATGACTGGTTGATAAATCTAGGGATACTTGACATGTTGATATTTAAAACTAAACTCCGTTTCTGTAAGCCACTCGATACGCGACATGACTGGATGCAATGACTGACATTGTGCTTATAGAAAAGTTGATTCGCATCTTGAAAGGTGTTAAATGTCTGGTTATAAATGTTTATTACCATTGTACATACGGTACTGTCCACTGACTAAGATTTAAATTACCTAGCCTTTTTTTCTGGCAATGAGGTAATCAACATCCGTACGCGGATATTTTTTGTTTTGTTTATTGCACTTGAAAGTACACTTTTGTGTACGGTCATTGAACCTTCCGACAAGAACTATCTTTGCCTCCTTCACAAGTCCGATACCTCCTTGAAAATAACACCCTTTCACGTAACGATGGAAAGTGATGGACACGAAAAAAAGTATTGCCATACGCGATACTGTAGACTAACTAACCATTTACAGAAAATGACCGAATAACGAGAGTAATAACCGACCTAGTAGACTTCAATGTAAATCGAGAAGTACCTAATCGTGTATAAGAAAAACCAATTTCTTATTGAAACAAACGGTCGTAAGTACATACTTTATTGCCCACTTCTTGTTCAATGAATTTCCCAACCATGCGATATTTCCACCTAATAACTAGTCATGCGACACGTGACTGTATCTTGCGCAAGAATCGATAAAATAGACTGTTTGTTGCCCGGTAGTGATTGCAAAGCTACTAAAAAACCCGATGACCAGTTCCCGCCACTGCATCTTCAACTTCCATCCAAGACGTTTCTTGGACGACAAGAAAATGTCCTAATTTCGCGTCAACCGTTACGTTCAACACCCTGTACAACATTCCATTGTTACGATAGTACCCAGGCAATCCACTTCCTTTTAAACTAGCCGAACTACGTCGACCTCAAAAACCCTGTAACAGAATTACCTAACTTACACCCACGGTTCAAACTTACACCAGACTCTCCAAAACTAGTTAAATCGATAACAACCTGCAATTCTAAAAAATATAACATTCGATCGTACCATTACTCTACGAAGAACTTAATCTTGTGCCAGTGTCTAACTGATATCGTGAGAAGCATGCGACATAAACAAATCCCTCGTTATTACTAAACGTCATTAATCGCCAAAATCACCACCAAGTGCCGACTAAAAGCCGTAAAAAACTCAAAGTACCCATTTGCATTTCCATTGTTACGATATTACCCAGGCAATTTACTTCCTTTTAAATTGGCCAAACTACGTCGACCTCAAAAACCCGGTAACAGAATTACCTAACCCACACCCACAGTTCAACCTTACACCAGACTCTCCAAAACTAGTTAAATCCACAACAACCTGCAATTCTAAAAAATATAACATTCGATCGTACTATTACTCTACGAAGAACTTAATCTTGTGCCAGTATCTAACTGATATCGTCAGGAGCATGCGACATAAACAAATAAACATAAATCCACATAAATCCCCAACAACCTGCAATTCTAAAAAATATAACCTTCAATCGTACCATTACCCTACGAAGAACTTAATCTTGTGCCGATGTCTGATATCGTCAGGAGCATGCGACATAAACAAAACCCCAAACAAATCCCTGGTTATTAATAAACGTCATTAACCACCAAAATCCCCACCAAGTGCTGACTAAAAGCCGTAAAAAACTCAAAGTACCCATTTGCCGAGGTCAGCCGTGTCCTTTAGATGCGCAAAAGACGCTCAACTTATAGCGCCGTTGATCGTCCAGCGGAAGTTACCGCCCGATGGGACTCCGAGTGGTCCAATCGGAGGCGACGTGGCCGCGCATGCGCGACATGACCCCTTCGAGGGTCCTGCGCGGCGCGGCTGGCACTATCCGCGAAAACCCCTCGCGAGGCGGAGGCGCGCGAAGATGCCGGTGACGATATACGACGCGCGTCGGCGGTGACCCAAACGCGTGGGCAGTCGTGCGAGCGTGGACCCCGAGCGACGAACCTCTCACCACGGAGATCCGCTTTGAAGTGCCGAGTCGAGTCGGCCGCGCCGCTCGATTGGCTCGGATCGAAGGAAGTTCCTCGGGCCCGCGCGGGCCCACACGGGGCCTTCTGGGTCCTCTAACGGGACCTGGAAGTCACGCTCCGGCCTCGACGGACCTCACCTACCAGGGCCCGCTGGCCCCAGGTGGTGGGGCACCGCTCGCGACGCGCTTCTCTTGCTGTTTGTCTCCTTCGTTCCTCAACGGCTGCTCGACCGAAGAGTTACCGCCCAACCGAAAGTTTCCGCGTCACTCGAGGGAAGACGCGAACGAGTTCTTGGCCATTGACATCTTGTTCTTCAAACCCTGATTATCGATTAAGTCCCGGAATGACGGCCCGCATCCGTAAACATTGTTCAATGATGGACATGAATGCCTCCCCTGCAGATACGGCATCGCCTGTGCAGGATGGGAGGGCATTGATGTCTCCCAGTGTTCAAAAAGCCTGTCGCTCCATCCAAGTGTATGTTTATAAAGCTTCGGAAGACTAATTCTTTAAGGTGATACGAAAGGGTATAAACGCGCGCGAGAAATGCCCAAATGGGCCTTAATAAAATAACATTAAGTCCGCTAAACTCTATCACAGAAGAATATAAATATACATTAAAATGTGAAAAAGATGCCTCGCAAAGTCAAATAATAGTCAAAGAAATAAATNAATATTTCGAAAACTTACCTCTAAACTAGGCGCGCCAAATAATTTGAAACTTTAGCACGTGATTATGGAGATCCTAAGGAAAAATGCGATGTTCGTGAAATTTCATTAAAAAAAAAAAACTATTTATCCCAGACCGGAAGCAAGGACACATATTTTTTGTTAAAAAATGAAATTTCATGCAAAACGTCCATTATCAATACTCAAAGCGTTGAAATTGCTTTTGAAAATTGAGGAATGGATCATCTTCGATTTACGGTATTTTGACATAAGACAATTTGGAAGGATAGAAAAGATAATACGGATTTTGGACGATTAAAACTATATCGAATTGCGAAATTGAATTTATCTGTAATAGAAATAAAATACAGAGAAAAATGATATGATGGCGTTTATTTTTTCAGTAGATTTAAATTATCGAATATTAGAATTAATATTGGTAAAAAAGTGTCCTGGGTGTCTTAGTTCGTTAAGAAATTCTTGATTGTTGCGAAGTGATACGATACACAAGGGACATCTTAAGAATTTGTCATTGGAGGATTGAAGAAAAATTTTAAACAATACAACCTTATCTTGTTTAAAATAGTGAATATCGAAAATTGTGAAGGGGTACTGTATTTTTTATCATGTAACCTTTCATCATTGTACTTGTCAATAGTAATTTCTAAACTAATTTCAGCTTAACTATAAATGTCAGTGAAATTGTATCTAGTTGCGTACAAGTGAAATATTATAAAGGAAATAAAGCATTTGAGCTGCTTATACTTAAATCGACCACTTAGACTTTAATATCGTAAATGCCACGGAACTTGTCGTGATGTAATTATTACATGAGTGAGACTTGGAATATAATCGTCACTTTACAGTCCGTGCTAGATATTCTTGAATCAAAAGGCACGCGGGTAAATGCCTTGCCTAGAATTGGTATGAAAATGACGTTTTGTTCAGGAAATGACAATCTTCGTTACACTTTGCATAACCTAAAAATTTATCCCTAGTAGCATAGGATAATTTCTAAATATTTCTTTGTGATCTTTTACTAAGTATCTCAAGCGACAGATTCTTTAAGATTTCTTGTAGATTTCATTCGAAGATATTTGAAATATTTGTTGAAACTCTCAATGACATATTTAGTTTCAATAATTTATAAACATATAGAGAAATTATATTTTTTAATTTGTGAACGTATTAAAAATACATTTTTTATTTCACGACTATTATCGGACACTTCATTTGGTAACAAAAAATACGAGGAATTTTTCTAATACTTTCGTTCCGCTATTTTATTATGGGAGCAAAACGTGTGATTTTGATTTTAAATATTTTTAAAACGTTTATAATGTAGATAATATTTAAAAAATACTTGTATTAAAATGAATCGAAATGTTTCGTACATCTGGTAGAAAAATATTATGAAAACACATGCAGGTAATATTATATAAATATTATCAAGATAATATTCTAAAGTAAACGTTTTGCAAACATTTCAAATATCTGGAAAATATTTATAAAATGTACGATATTCGTTAAATATATAGAAAATATAGGAGAAATATTTTGTGCTACAAGGGATCCTTCATATTTGCCCAATTATATAACTTCCTTCTAGTTTAATGTACGGCGAATAATAAATGCGGAACCACGCATGAAAGGGCGACTATCGACGGCATAGTTTTGCATTTGTAATATCAGTAAAACTTTAGATATCATTCAAGCAGACCCTGACCATATAGAGGTAACGCGGTCAATTGAGAATGCAATTTCTCGCAGTTTATTTTTCAGAACGACACTGAATGCATCTTGAATTGAACAATTCTAGATAATAGGGTCACGGGCACAGCGAACGAAAAAAGCCACGGCTTGGAAAGTCGTTACTTCGAAAAAACATCAGGTACTTCTTGTCGGCATCTTTTTCAAGAAATCTCGCTGCATCCGATTCGTGGCCACCTGGAGGATTGCAACAATCCTTATTTTATCCGTTACACCCTCAATATCCCGGCAAATCACGTGCAATCATGGTAATCGAAATTACAACTATTCGGAATCCGATATTCTAAATTTAATGATCCATGAATATTACGAAGAACAATTCACCTAGCAATTGTACGTGCAGGAAGAAAATGCGCATTCCGGGCTCTATCATGGATCAAAGGGTTTTACTAGCAATAAGTAAACAGCAAAATCCAGGATTTACATGGCAATTTTTACCGTATGCTGCAGCTTAATAATTCTTTTTCCTTTTCTTATAAACAGATACCCTACAGCCCCTCGTGCTTTAAATCCAAATAATAAAATTCCTACTTATGATCATTCTTCCCGGCACTTCAGCCATTGCTTCCGCCTAGATACTTTAAGATGGAAATGTTCGAATTTCACAAGCAATATCACTCGGCCATGAAATTGCGGTGAGGAATCTACTGTGGGGTGTGGCAATGCCCTGAAAATTTCGCAGGTGGCTCTGTGCGTAATACACGTACATTGTCATACATAGGCCTTTGTGTGACCCCGAAATTATATTATCTTAAATTATCAGGATTGGATCGTGTTGATTCGCCTTATCTAAATACTGTGTGTATGACGTTCAACTTGTGCTGAATTTACCACTACTACTTGGCATATGGTTCTCTCTATTAAGCGATAAAGAGATTAACTATCAAACGATTGATGGTACGATATGCTAAAAAAGACTGATCACAAGCGCAGTGGAAATAAAAATTAAATTATAACGTTGAATAAACATTTAGAACCAACGCTTCAAACATAAAGGAAATGTATTTCCTTTTATTGGACGGTAACAAAACTGAATTTTAAGTGGTTGGCAATGCGTTGCTCTAAAACATAAATTACAGACGCGGGAGCAATAAACGCAAAAATAACATGAAAACATTATTTCAGTCTACGAAATATTGGATAAAAATATTAACAGGAACGTGTCGAATAGGACAGGATTACATAGAAGTACGTTATTTAATAAAATAACACCGTACCGAAGACATGGAAGGATAGCATCATTACAAACACGAGAAATGTTTGTAATATTTTCGTTCCGCTATTTCATTATGGGAGCAAACCGTGTGATTTTGATTTTAAATATTTTTAAAACGTTTACAATGTATTCGGCAGATAATATTTAAAAAAAAAATACTTGTATTAAAACGAGATGTTTTGTATATTTGGTAGAAAAATATTATGAAAACACATGGAGGTAATATGATATAAATATTATAGGAATAATATTCTAAAGTAAACCTTTTGCAAATATTTCAAATGTCTGGTAAATATTGACAAAATGTACGATATTCGTTAAATATATAGAAAATATAGGAGAAATATTTTATGCTACTAGGGATATATATAGATCTTCTCATTATTTTTATTTTAAACAAACTTTCGTTCCAATAAAGTGATAAGGAAATCAGAGAAGAATATTAAATAATCAGTCTGGAGTAACGGTTTTTTGGATCAGAGAATCCGAATTCTAACGCGTTTGTTACACAAATACGAAGGCGTATTTGAGGTACCATATGCCAAGTCTAATCGTACACGAAACCGGATACGTTCTTCTAAAAACGTACTAACATGGCTAATAAACGCTGAAGAGCGTTCGTAGGGAGCTTGCATACGGTCCCCTTTGACTTCCTGCCAATTGCGGGCAATTTGCAATCATCTATGATCCCCGCACGTTACGCCTCGGTTCACCTCGGTGTGGACGGGACCTAAGAATTAACACGGTCCCTAGTTCATCGAAACATCCACGAATTGCCCCTGAGACCCGCAACGTTCGAATTCCCATGAGCAATTGACATATTCATTCCGACAACGACTACAAATTTATTTTTATTTACAAATTTACCTTTGGGTATAAATGTTCCACCAAACACAATTACGAAGGAACAGCGCGCTGTCGAAAACTCACCACAAATCAAATAAAAAATAAACCAAACGATAAAAAAAAAAGTCAGACCGAACATTTCACAATTTCCATATTTTTTCTTTCAGCACATTGAAAGCCGAGCCAAACATGTTCACTAAAATATGACGAGCAAGGGAATTACATCGCCGAAACGAACTGCCCCTGTATAAACGAATTACCCCTGAGACCCGCAACGTTCGAATTCCCATGAGCAATTGACATATTCATTCCGACGACGACTACAAATTTATTTTTATTTACAAATTTTGCTTTGGGTAGAATGTTCCACCAAACACAATTACGAAGAACAGCGCGCTGCCGAAAATTTGCCACAAATCAAATGAAAAATAAACCAAACTCCCATGAGCAATTGACATATTCATTCCGACAACGACTACAAATTTATTTTTATTTACAAATTTACCTTTGGGTAGAATGTTCCACCAAACACAATTACGAAGAACAGCGCGCTGCCGAAAACTCACCACAAATCAAATGAAAAATAAACCAAACTCCCATGAGCAATTGACATATTCATTCCGACAATGATTACAAATTTATTTTTATTTACAAATTTTGCTTTGGGTAGAATGTTCCACCAAACACAATTACGAAGGAACAGCGCGCTGCCAAAAATTCACCACAAATCAAATGAAAAATAAACCAAACGATTAAAAAAAAAAGGCTTAGACCGAACATTTCGCAATTTCCATATTTTTTCATTCAGCACATTGAAAGCCGAGCCAAACATGTTCATTAAAATGTAACGAGCACCATACGACCATACACAAATTCATCAAAATGTGCCTAAGATTTATCATCACCTAAATTGCGAATTACACTTTATTCGAGAAATAGCATTTTATAAAACTTATCTAGTTCATGACAAATCGCCTTAGCAAGGCCCAAAATAGGTCATGGAACTCTTTCGCACATCCATATTTTACAAACGATAAGTCCCTTAAAAAATACTTGTAATAAAATGAAACGAAATGTTTTGTATATCTGATAGAAAAATCTTATGAAAACCCGTGGAGGTAATATTATATAAATATTATCGGGATAATATTCTAAAGTAAACGTTTTGCAAATATTTCAAATGTCTGGTAAATATTTACAAAATGTATGATATTCGTTAAATAAATAGAAAATATAGGAGAAATATTCTCTGCTACTAGGGCACTATTAAGGCATCAAATTTATAATTTTCCTGCAACCTTATGCACTAAAAGTGCATGAATTTTTTTTTTTATTTACAGTGTATACCTTCATCCTCCTAGCCGTATTATTATCGGAGTCCATTGCGTTAATCAATTTCTGAATGGCATTCATTGATTTACGATTGGCTGTTCCAACGCGGCCGTTCAAGGATCGACGCTACGCGTCGAGTGATTTGATAAAGTGGTCGATCATTTGAGAGATCGAGAGAGCAAAGCGACTCGCACGAGATCCGAAGCGAGTCGGATGGTCCAGATTAGATGGACGATTATGAGTTTAGTTGATGAACACCATTGCGCAACGCGTGCATTCTTCTCCGCGCAGACTTACGCAACTCGGGCCATGCCCACGCGATATCTCTGCTAACTTTTTTAAAAAATTCTCTCTTTTCACTTTCATGGCCATTCCCAAATAGAAATTCATTATCATCATATGATGAGGAAAATCGATTCACAAACAATTAGCAGATCATTTGCTGCATGAAATGTCTCCAACATATGTGCCCATAATTATGAAAGTGGTCTAAGTCATATATTTTTTGTTTCGAAATTACATTGAATTAATTTCGTTTGAAATAATATGGCGTGAAATAACTGATAAACTCATTTTTTTTTTTTTTAATTTTGACTTAGACCACTTTCATAATTATGGGCACATATGTACGCATGCTACGCAACAAAATTTCAAGAGAAATTCGAATTTGTCAAAAGTAGTTGTAGCAAATGTAATCATCGCATACTCGAGTCATATGTCAGTTATGCCATAATCGATATTTATGAAAATTTATGAAAGTGGAAATGGAAAATTGAACAGGAGCTAGAGAATCATTTCGTGAGATTAATCTACGGACATTGTATGAAGATAGTGAAGAATGCATATTTGTTGCAAAGCATATTTGTAGCATAGCAAATTTGTTGCAAAAGAAAAAGTAATAATTTCCAGCCACAACGAGAAATTTGTAGGACTTGTAGGATTAACGAGACTTAATCAGAAATAACGTCCTTTGTTAAAAGTGCAAATGCCAGTTCCTCCTTGAACTCCTAGTTTATTATTTTTATATTAACTAACTCTTTGAATGAATCGCGTGTGTCCAACCTTTTGCAAAAAAATTGCCTCGTTTTAACTTTCCCAGTCCGTTCCCACGATCGCACGTGTCCAGTATTTTGTTGTTCCATCAGTCAGATGATACGAAACGTATTTCTCGAGAGAAATGTCATTTGCCTCGGTTTCGTGAAAAATGCCCGTAATAATTTGCAAGGCTTGGCCTATCATTCTATCTCCTTGCCCGCCTTTTTCCTAGGAACGATCTTCTGGTGGAATCTTTCGACGACTTAATGGTCAAGGAACCATTAAACGGGAAGAAGGCCAGCAAGGAAACCGAGACCTCCTCGGAATTCGAACCCGTCCTTTTACCCTCTCCTATCCTGTCTCTAGACAATTGATTTCCCCTCGTGAGATCTTCTGCCATCGAGCAGGTGAATGAATCGATTGAAAACGAATGAATCGCGTGAGGACCAATTTTTAATTAAGCTAATTAAGGATGAATTTCTTATTACACCACGTTCGTTATTTCCTATGCGAAGCCCGATTGTTATTCATAATCATGGACACACCAGATCGAGTTAATTACATGGGTATTGACTACGCAATAATTCATGATAAAAGTACACGTGATAAGCCAACGTATATAGATATTCCCAAGTTAAATACCAATTTGAGGACTGTGAAAAGATGGTGGTGCCATTAACATCAATACATATAAAATAAATAAAAGTTGTTTAGCCTAATTACATGGATATTGACTACGTAATAATTCGTGATAAGAGCACACGTGATAAGCCAACGTATATAGATATTCCCAAGTTAAATACCAATTTGAGGACTGTGAAAAGATGTACGTATTGGTGGTACCATTAATATCAATATATGTAAAATAAATAAAAGTTGTTTAGCCTAATTACATGGATGTTGACTACGCAATAATTCGTGATAAAAGTACACGTGATAAGCCAACGTATATAGATATTCCCAAGTTAAATACCAATTTGAGGACTGTGAAAAGATGGTGGTGCCATTAACATCAATACATATAAAATAAATAAAAGTTGTTTAGCCTAATTGCATGGATATTGACTACGTAATAATTCGTGATAAGAGCATACGTGATAATCCAACGTATATAGATATTCCCAAGTGAAATACCAATTTGAGGACTGTGAAAAGATGCACGTATTGGTGGTACCATTAACATCAATTCATATAAAATAAATAAAAGTTGTTTAGCCTAATTACATGGATATTGACTACGCAAGAATTCGTGATAAAAGTACACGTGATAAGCCAACGTATATAGATATTCCCAAGTGAAATACCAATTTGAGGACTGTGAAAAGATGTACGTATTGGTGGTACCTTTAACATCAATTCATATAAAATAAATAAAAATTGTTTAGCCGTATTCTCTTCTCTTATTTCTAACTTCGAGATAACTGGTTTAATTTCCTGGTTTGTTACAGATGAACAATAAGGGCAAACGAGAGGTAGGAACAATATGAGAAGACAATAAATCAGTGTTCCTTCTTCGTTGACTTCACAGATAAGAAATTCAATTGCTTGAACTAAACCAGGTTCCTTGAGTAAATGTAGTTAACCGAAGCCGACGCTCAATCGTGTCCCACTTTGTTAATTGCAAGTGTTAACGACCGCCCGTTTTAACAGACTCGGTCCGCTTCAAGTGTAAAATTGCCGCAATTATATGAAATGCCGTATCTAGTTCGCCTCGTCAAAAGTATATAAGGTTTCATTGAGCCTTGTATATGTTCATTTTGAAAAATAAATGGCCGAAAGTAACAAAACAAATACCACTCTCGCCTCTCAAATCGAAATTTGTTCTGCTCGTAGACATACGTTTGTACTCTCATTTAACTGTAACGTCTACGTCAAAGTTTACATACAATTTCCATACGGACAAATTAAATTTTGCAAATATCTATCACACGATTTTACCATTAGTGCTACAATAATAATACCGTTCATTGTTTGATCTAAAATTGAATTTTTACAAGGATCATCTTCATTAATTAAAACACTCCTCGTAGCTGAATGTACCGTCCATATTGTATGGCAAACAATCATTGCTGTAACGATAGTCGGATCGCTAGGTACTGCAATTAACATGACTAACAATGTCATAAAAGTCCTGAGATTTTAATTAATTTTAAAAGAATTTTTTCAGCAAATTAGAATCGAAGGTCGTCAGAGCTGTGTGATATAGGCTAATTTGGAAACTAATTCCTTTCGCGCGTTGAAGACGACATCACAGTTAAATGTACACCTGTACAGATTGTACTGAGATTTTTATTAATTTTAAAAGGATTTTTTTCAGCACATTAGAATCGAAGATCGTCAGAGCTGTGAGATATAGGCTAATTTGGAAACTAATTCCTTTCGCGCGTTGAAGCCGATATCACAGTTAAATGTACACCTGTACAGATTGTACTGAGATTTTTATTAATTTTAAAAGGATTTTTTTCAGCAAATTAGAATCGAAGGTCGTCAGAGCTGTGAGATATAGGCTAATTTGGAAACTAATTCCTTTCGCGCGTTGAAGCCGACATCACAGTTAAATGTACACCTGTACAGATTGTACTGAGTGAATAGTCTTACCCGTAACCAGGTCACTAGGTACCGTAGTTACGTCAGTATTATCAGCCTGCAAATGTCACACAAGCGTCAAAAGCAATTCGAGTACACCGCACAAGTGTTAAGTAACTCGTTGATTCTACACTTAACTCCTATGTACAAGCGTTACAGATATCTTTACAAATTCTTGTGTGCGTTAACGTTAAGAAGCATAATGCTGCGATCCCTGCTAAATTGTGACATAACGCAATAATAAACAATGATTTTAGTCGTAACGTGTTATGACCGAAAATTACTGTCTTCCATGATAAATAAATCATTCCGTCATTGTTGATACGATTACCAGCAATAAAGAAGATAAGAGCACATTATGATAGAAATATGTTTCGAACGAATATTATGATAGAAATATGTTTCGAATGAACATTATGATAGAAATATGTTTCGAACAAACATTATGATAGAAATATGTTTCGAATGAACATTATGATAGAAATATGTTTCGAATGAACATTATGATAGAAATATGTTTCGAACGAACATTATGATAGAAATATGTTTCGAATGAACATTATCATAGAAATATGTTTTGAATGAACATTATGATGGAAATATGTTAACGTTAAGAAGTACAATGCTGCGATCCCTGTTAAATTGTAACATAACACAATAAGAGACAATGATTTTAGTCGGAACGTGTTATGACCGAAAATAACTGCCTTCCGTGATAAATAAATCATTCCGTCATCGTTGACAAGATTCCCAGCAATAAGGGAGATAAGAGCACATTATGATAGAAAATATGTTTTCTTCGGCAGGAATCGGGTATTCACGTGATAGATACAATTTCAGTATCAATGCAAATTTATGGATACAAATGTTAAACGCAACTTGATATAGATACCACATTTCAATGCTACATTTTGAAAGCAATAGTAATTACTTTGAATGCCTGTACCTCAGCTGTAACGCTCATGGCCCATACCTTATGTACTGCCATTAAACATTATCATCATATAAAAACATTATAAACATTAAGATATAAAACCTTCTCAAGAGGTCGAGACATAGTCTTTTAAAAAGTACCTAAGTCAATAAAATATATACATTCGTATATTTTTCACAGCACTATCAATGATATTAAATTTTTTTTACAGAAGAATTTTTGGCCTGCGTCTTAAAATCTTCTTGTACTTCGTTAATTGCAGTTTCGTCGTTGACGCATAGGACGATTCGTGCAAATCTCTCGCAATTACGCCCTCCTCCGTGTTTACATGTTTATACCGTTCCTTTTTCTTCTTCGCGCCGGAACAGAGCCACTAATTGTTTCGTTTTCATGCTGGATAGCAGAAAAATGACGAGGGGCAGTCGTGAATGACGGCTTGCGGGTATCTTTGTGATGTAACCGCGTAATTTTATCCATGTGCATTGGCGAGATGCAATGCCAGCACGAACGTTAAATGCAAGCTGGACATACGACAGAACGGCACGATTCCAGCGAATAAATTCCCATATTCAATATACAATATTCGAGTTTGCCCTAGGAAATATGTCTTGGAATAAAAAATTCCATAAGCACGTCCAGACTTCATTTCTCGACGTACCATACCGGAGAGTTACATATTAAATTGAGCGCACACTTGCGCCTTTCATTCACAGAAGCAAGAAACTTTACCAATCGTTTATCCAGTACGAACATATTTCTTATCATTTCTATACTCACAATAGCAATTGAAAGCCTACTAAAAATCTATCCAATAATAAACCCTCAAAACCAGTAAATTATCTTTCGAGTTTCCCGAAGAATTTCCATATTCTCACGATATACTATCTTATTATATTTAAATTTAATGCATTACTATGAATTAATAAGACCTACCAAATAATAAGAGTACCAATACGGAAATATCTTTCAATACTTCAGTAATAATTCCCACGCGGTATAATATTATTTGTTTTAAAATGAGTCGATACGTACACACGAGTACAGATGTAAATAGTATAATATCTCACTATACGCTCGAGGAATGTATAAAAATGATTGGAAATAGTATTAATTACCATGAGGGATCCCGTGATATTTTCTCTTCATCTCTTCTCTCATGGGAGAAAAAGATTAATCCCCGTCAAGTTTTGTCCCAGGATTTGTCCAATTAGACGAGTGCGTGTTTAAATGCCACGATTTTAAATCCTGTCAGAGTGCGACCCCTTCGATCGCGCCGCGCCTGTCGCCTGAAGCACTTAACGCGTTGAAGGCGACAAAAAGGACTGACGATTATCGTGGCACTTCGAGCAGAAACGAGTCTCACGCTTATGATGATACGATATCGCAGCCGGTTAAATAACAATATTACCAGATAACAGCGTGCCGGTTTTAGGCCCGCGTTGCGGTATTCGAACGGCAGGGGAAAATTGAACATTTTGACTAGGCCCTCTGATGGATTTCCTTCTTCGAATGACTATATCTTTAAGAGCGGAAACTGGACAGGTTAAAAAGTAAAGTTACTCGACTTACCGGGGGATTTCTGAAGCACCAGGACACACCACGGCAAGGCCGCCACTCGTCTGATCACGAGATGTTCATTGAAAGAGGAGTTTACGATCGCGACTGAATCGCGGCGCGCTTCGAGTCCGCGAATCAACTGCTATGACGGCAATCTGGACATCCGTTCTCCACGCGCGCTCCCTGACAGGTCGCGCCATCTGTCGGAATAACTAGGAACTACGAACCAAGAGAGAAAGGAACGGGTGGTAACCTTCCTACGGTTAGTTTTATTTCACTCTAGAGTTCTAAATCCAGTAAGTTACGTCAGAAACGAAGAGAAATTCCCGGTAATTTATCGGTCATTTCTCCAAAGCCTTTTTTATCGAGAAATTATGAGAATTTGATTTTTTCAACAGAGCGAACGAGAGGTTTGGATTAGCTATAGAGAAACATCGTAGAGGGGAATTTCCGTTGTACGTTCTCCGTAGCCAATCAAAACCTCCCATTCGCTTCGTCGCAGAATGAAATATCAGTTCGTTTGAAACAAATCGCATGGAATTTTCCATGAAGTTGTACATACGTGAATATTTTCAGCTGGAGGTAAATACGACCCTATAATCAATATTTTCTAATAGTAATTATTACTCTTTAGGTTGAACTTTGAAATTGATTGCGAGAAAAAAAGTTATTTAAACGAAGAAACCTAAAGTATAAATAACAAAATTAACGTTTTCTTAAATTCTTAATGTTCCCGGTAACTTACGGTATGTTTCACAGTTACCTTCTCCAATTTAATGTTACCGAGAATTTTCGAACTCTATTTCACTCTCGGTAGAGAGTAGCAGAAGCCTAGTTTACGGTTCCGTCTTAAGATGAAGTGAAACACGTCGAGGAACTTGATCGACGTCGATAAAGATTTTTCTAAATGCCTACGTTGCCGACGTTTGTTTTTATATTGACAGCTGGGTCGAATTATATTGGGTATTGTACCAAATGGCATGCTCCACCTATCGTTTTCGTATAATAATTATATAGAAATCGAAGTAAAACTGCAGAAATCCTCATTCATGCTTTCCGGGGCCCTAATTAACTGCAGAGGGACCCCCTGCGCCATCTGTGATTTCCAGGTCAATTAAATTTTCAATCCGAGACTTATATTCCCATCGTTTTAGCATAGAAGCGCTCGTTTTCGTACAATAATTATATAAAAATCGAAGTAAAACTCCAGAAATCCTCTGGATTCATGCTTTCTGGGGCCCTAATTAACTGCAGAGGGACCCCCTGCGCCATCTGTGATTTCCAGGTAAATTAAATTATCACTCCGAGACTTATATTCCCATCGTTTTAGCATAGAAGCGCATACAACACTTTTTCTGCCCTTATCCCGTTCAAATGCGAGCTTATCGATTACCAGAGTGTTCTAAATTGTCGTAAAATTGTTCTGACCCTATCGTTTTTCGTATCAGAGCCTTCAATAATTGTATATTTATCGAAATATGAAAGCTGGACGCCAGTTTGGTTCGGATCTGGGGGAAGTAAAAAAAATGTTTTCCCCAAATCCAAATTTTGAATGTGTCAGGACAATTCTTAGATGATCACAAGTCATGAAGCAATTACAAAAATTCTGCGCCAAACTCTAGTTCCGATATTAAGGCTATCTTAATAACTGGAGAATAAATACTATAAGACGTATGTGACATTTTTACTCGAATTAATTCGAATTTTTCATTTATAAATGAAATATAAGTTCCCATCTGTTTACACATAGACACCTGTGCTTAATAAATGTACGTAATTTGTACCTTACAAGGCAAGAAGAACGACTAATAGTATAAGTTATCAAATAACAACAAAGTATGTAGAAAAGCTAACGATAGTACGATCCTGAGCATAACTTAACAACAATCTGAGATTTTAACCCTTTGTTATAGTCTGTTTCTTTCCTCTGAAACAATAGACTTACAACAATGTTAAGAGGAGCTACAATGACAACGTTATCAAAAGTAAATTCAAATTACGGTCAACTTCTTCAGTTTCTTCAGGACATATCCCATTTTAGCACTATACAAATCTTTTTTATCCAATCGCAAACTGTTAAAACGTATAACAGTAACTTACAAGTATCTAAAGGAATATTGCATACTGTGTACAACAAAGGATTAAAAAAAAACATGTATAGTAAACACTGCCAAGGAAGGCGAGATCGGTATACAGACGTCGAAATGATTTTCATTCAGCTCGATTTCTTCAGCCTTTGAGAAGATTCTTCCATTGACTCTAGCCAATGTCTTAACTCTTTTGAAAGTTCGGGTCTCTGTGCTTGAGGCTCCACCGAAGCTATAATCTCAGGTACTGGTACCTTCAAATTTGTCACGCTTTGTTTGCTAAGTACAACAGCTCGCACAAAGCCATCCGTGATGCTGATGAACTGATGCTCCAAATAGAAATTCTTATCATCCCAGTAAATCATCTGAAATAAAAATAAGATAATTGTTATAAAATACTGGGAAGTTACCATAGTATCACCATTCTCTGATACAATTAATATGCTAGTGTCCCTACTTTTTAACCGACTTCACGCATTAACGTTCACGCATAATGGTTTATAAATTAACCATTTTAGTATTGGACAATTTTCTTCGATTTATGCTAAAGATGCGGAAAAATATGATCGAATCAAATAAAAGTCACGTTCCTCACGAGCATAACCACACACTGTGAACGCAAAAATGACACTAACAAAGAGAAGTAGAAACGCACTCCTCGGATATTTGACACAACACGCGAGGAGCACGATCCACTCTCGTCAGCGCTTGCGGATAATATTTAACAAGACATGTCTTATTTTCATTTCGGTTGAAATAAAGTGTACAACTCTAATCATTTATCATGCCTAGCGAAGATTATATCATAGAGATGTAATTGTTAACTTACTTTAGTTACAACTTTGTACGGAGTGAATATCGGAATTGGACGTCTGTAACGAGTAGAAGAAGCTCCTTGAACGGCACCTCCGCCCTTTTTACTTATAGCCCCATAAATACCTGTCCTGTCATAATAGTGGAAGCGTGCAAAGTCCAACTCGCGCAAGTATCTTGCATTATTCATATGCTTCAAGAAAATGTCTACATCCTGGGTCGTGCATATACCTGAAAGTGATATGAAAATTGTTTTAACATTAAGACAGATAAAAATTGTATCGAGTATATCAACTAAAACGCGATAATGATACGTGATGAGTACTTGACTGCAGGTCATGTCGCACACCAGAATGGAAAAAACATGAATTTAATATATATACATATGTTGAGTGATTCATTTAAAACGATTAATACTTTTAGACCGTTTTTTCACGAATTAGGTTAATACTGTTCATTGCATAAGCTATATCAAACAAAATGCGATAATGATACGTAATGAGTACTTGACTGCAGATCATGTCGCACACCTGAATGAAAAAAAAACATGAATTTAATAAATATACATACGTTGAGTCATTTATTTAAAACAATTAATACTTTTAGACCGTTTTCTCATGAATTAATTTAATACTGTTCATTGCATAAGCTATGTCAAACAAAACACGATAATGATGCGTAATGAGTACTTGACTGTAGATCATGTCGCACACCAGAATGGAAAAAAATTAATTTAATAAATATACATATGTTCAGTGATTCATTTAAAACGATTAATACTTTTAGACCGTTTTTTCACAAATTAGTTTAATACTGTTCATTGCATAAGCTATATCAAACAAAACGCGATAATGATGCGTAATGAGTACTTGACTGCAGATCATGTCGCACACCTGAATGAAAAAAAAACATGAATTTAATAAATATACATACGTTGAGTGATTCATTTAAAACGATTAATACTCTTAGACCGTTTTCTCACGAATTAGGTTAATACTGTTCATTGCATAAGCTAAACATTATTAAAAATTTTATCTAAACAGTATTCGAATTTTATGCGCTTCTATTGTAGAATCAGTGGAAATTTCTGACCTCTTAAACAGGTCAAGCTCTAACGAACTCGATACTGTATTCATTGTATTACCATATTCATGTATTTGCAACAGGTAATCAAGTAAAGTAGACAGACCTGTTATGAAAATGCTAAAACAGATGACACCTCAATATGTTTGACATCGCATGATGACTGAACATACCGAGCCGATCAAGGTATTAAAATTAAAATTAAAACAAACGGTCCGTTTAAGAATAATTACAAAAGAAATTGGAACATAATCATGTTGCTCTTCAATGAATAAATTAATTATACCACGTAATAGAGATCGATATATAAAAAATAGGTCTAAAAAAAATTAGTAAGCTTTCTAAACTGATTCAGCGCTACAAACTCAGTTGTAATGTTTACAATTATTAACCAGCAGTAGTCTGTATAAACAACTAGTAATGAGAACATTCTTACAAAAATGATTAACAAATGATGAATTAAAAACTAATCCATAAAGAATTTATTCGGAAGAAATTGAATTAAAAATGATACTTCTGCTAAAAACAAGGCAGAAGTGTTTGAACAACAATTTGATAGGGACAATGAAAAATGTATTATACTACTGGATACCTCCAATTATTTTATAATTTATCTATTATTTTTAAAAATACGAAAAACAAAGTCCAGAAAATAATCAGTGTCAAAATTGTTCAGTAACACCACACCGTTTGAAATTACTTTTATTTTGAATATTATTTCAACATGTTTTTTTTTTTCTGTATAAAGAGTGATACGACAAAAGAGAGAATAAAAATCATTGCATTCTAGTAATCCAAAATATGTTTAAATGGATACATAATTGTATATTATATTATACCTATGCTAAAATGTTGATGACTTCCTACCTATTTGTAAATTCTCGAAAATACAATAGATACGTATTTGCATTCATTGTACCTCGAGGTGCAATGAATTAAAGAACCGACGTAAATCGATGACTCAGTGGAATTTTAAACCGGTAATGTAGCTGAATCGAATAAACGTCATTGAAAAAGAGGAACTTTAATCTCTAAATTCTCGCGAATTAATTATTTTCTATTACCTTCAATTGTGCCCATAATTATGAAAGTGGTCTAAGTCATATATTTTTTGTTTCGAAATTACATTGAATTAATTTAGTTTGAAATAATGTGGCGTGAAATAACTGATAAACTCATTTTTTTTTTTTCAATTTTGACTTAGACCACTTTCATAATTATGGGCACAATTAAGAAAAAAAATTACTTTCCAATGAATTTGCCACCCAGCTACTAGGCACATCCATAACGAGAATAAAAATGAGAACCTCAACTGCCATCCATCGCGTCGACAAATTCCTTTTTCCATGTTCTTCAATTCTGGCAATAAATGAACAACAATTCTTGCCTATTTACCTACAAACACGCGTCCCAAGTAACTTTTATTCTCTAATTGCTCCTTCTGTGCTATCCCAGCATGCCAGACTCTACATTAAGATAATGAGATACGCACTTATATTTTCGTTCTCAACCCACCGTAAATCACTGTCTCGTCGAAGATCTTCTTTCTCTTCTGAAACAGCCTGCCCCAAGCAATGGTGAAGGCAATTCTCAGGAAATAGTTGACGTCGAAGAGGACGTAAAGGACTGCCACAGTCGCCACTCCGTAAACGCACACCATAGTGTCAGCTGCTCACCGTCCACCTAACCTAACCTCAAACCTACCGGGCAACCGATGCTCCCTCGAGGTCGGCCGGTGAATGAGTGCGGTCATTTCGTCGGTCCTAACGGACTCAACACTACCGTACGATACCCCCTCCCGATAATTCCAAAGTTGCTTTCCCACTCCTCGAGTTCATCTCCAAAGGGGTGCTCAATTCTTTTCTCGAATAAGCCGTATGAAGATGAGTTCACTGCGCACAATATACTTTTGTACATTTTGCAAACGATTNTTTAAATATTGTAATAAAATAAAGTTAAACCAATCGAATAAAAGGGGGTTGCAATTAGATACTTGTGAATAATCTTTGATTAAATTGTGCGACACTTCGGTCTTCATTTTTATTGAATTTTCTACAGGATTACTGTTTCATAAAATTAACGAGACAGTGTTCGATCTTGAAACGAGATTTATTCATCTGGAAGTAATAATATTAACGACTCTTGCAACATGGTATCCCATAGAACAATATTATAATCTATAGTTGAATACGTACACTTGTGCACTCGTTCGTGCGGACGTATTTAAGCGCATCTGACGAATACGTGTGGATGATGAATCAAAAATTAAAAGAGTTCTACACGCTAACTTCGGTACCGAAAAATTCAAATTCTCCCGCCAAGTGCGCCCCCGCGCTATAATTGTATAAACTAACCAGACCGAAATCCACAATACAAAAACCCGGCCGCACACTTTATAAAAATGTCTTAATAACTTAACGTTAAACCGTTAAAGAATGTACGAATCGATTCGTACATCAGGTGGCAATCAGCATATTATTAAAATTTACTTTCCACCCGCAAAACGTACAAAACTAAATTGGGAAGAGTTCATAAATAACAAGTAACTCTTATTCGAAGAAATGTTTCTCTTAATCACGAATATATACTTACTAGGTAATATATGGAATTTCTACATGCATACCTCTTAGAAGGTATCGTGGACACATGTTTTAAATATATTTCAGGAATAACAATTCAAAATGTCTTCGAATGAGTTACATTTGTTACTCATAAGCGATACCCAACTTTGGAGTCAATTGAACAATACGTTGGTGTTTTAAAAATTTCCAAATGCTTTCCCTGATAACCTATTGTTATTAACTAAACATAGCATATTTACGCTGATTGTCGGCACCGTATATGTGGTCGAAGTTTTTGTAAATGTAAAGGCGTTAACAATTTGAAGTTCAGTCACTGAATATGTTGTTCGAAGCACTTTGGCAAGCACGTTGCTTAAACGTCATCTTAAGGTGTTATAAAAGGATTATTTTCTATATAAGGTGTTATGAAAGGGTTATATATATATATGTGTGTGTATATATATATCAAAATGTCGAAACATTTATAAAACTTCACCACGTGATTATGCAGGCTCTAAGGATGAACGTCATGCCGATGAAATTTAATTTCTCAACAAATAATTTTTTTTATTTATCCCAGACTAGAACGGACGCATTTTTTTATTTAAATAAAATGTGAACATCACGTTCTTCCTTAGGACCTCCATAATCACGTGCTGATGTTTCAAAGTATTCGCTGTACCCAGTTTGAAGGAAAGTTTTATAAATATTATCGACATTTTTAAGTACTTAGAGTGATCCTTTCATAACACCTTAAGTAAACGCGACTTATAACTAATATCGTGACACGAATATTATTAGGGAACCATCTTTCTCAACTTAATTTTAGTTGCACAGCTAGATAGCTCTACCTCTTTGGCTGATTAATACTCGAGCTAAAATCTACGCTATTTCAACTCGAACGCAATAAACAGCGAAGATTTCGTCGTGTGGATATAATTTACACCGTTTTATTACATAGTACGGTGTTCGCAATAAGTCCCGACTGAATACTTGCCAATACGTATGTACATGTGTGCCCATAATTATGAAAGTGGTATAAGTCATATACTTTTTGTTTCGTTACATTGAATTAATTTCGTTTGAAATAATATGGCGTGAAATAACTGATAAACTCATTTTTTTTTTAATTTTGACTTAAACCACTTTCATAATTATGGGCACATGTCTCAAATTTGTCGGAAAAATGAGATGCGCAAAATACACTTGTGCAGATCTACATCTACACTTGCATGTGTAGATTATATGAATCGCATGGTGCTTCTGCCATTGACTCGATCTAAAACTCGTGATATCATTGGCATAAACTAGGCCATCATCTACGTCACTAGATAAATTATATATGATTCCAATATTTTAGTAAGTTACTATTTTTCCAATATCGATTCCAATACTTTAGTAAGTACCTATTAAATAATTCGATCGGTATCAAATGGACTATTCAGTGACTCTGTAACTAATTTATTTTTATGTCACGTACTTAGAAGAACCAGAATCAATTTATTATTTCTAACAAATAATCGTGTAAATCGATGTACATGTAGACTACATAAAGGCGAAAATTATGCGAAGGAAGAAAAGAAACATTCAACATATAACTGTCTGAATTTTTCATCGCTTAATTTGTTAACTAACACCCACTCGATGGCACATATCACTTGTCTTGTTTACATTAAAGATTCCAGAAGCACACATAAGTGTTAAAGCTTCGAAAAGTAATAATTTACAAATACGTTGCAATAGAAAGATGTATTGCAACACTTATATACTTGATGCGGTAAAGATACGGTTATCAACATTTTAAGCAATCTAAATTAAATATTCTATATACATTGATAATATAAGAAATATGCCCAAATAAATATGAAAGAGATATAACAATTTGGAAATCATTTTCACATGAATAACGTTTTTTACCTTACGTATCTTTCAATTGTGTCTCGTGAAATAAGGAGAATCTCACTAATACGCAACGATACGCAAAGATCCTACTTTATTCCATTGAATATTATTTTATTTTATATACAAATCCATTGTTTCCAAATGCGATTAATAGTTATCATCGCACAGTGCACAATTACAAATTGGAGCGGATTAAAATAGTTTAAAGCAGAAAAATATGCAAAGAATGTTGGTCCGCTCTTTTAAGCATACCTACGTATTTCCGTCCAATTTTATTAAAAATGTATTCCATTCTAATATAAAAAAATTGAATTCAACAAATTGAATTCCTCCAACAGGAGCCATAAAATTCGATCTGTTAATTAACTTCCATCACGAATTGAAACAGTCTGCGCGGCATAATAAACGAAAAGAAAAAAAAAAGAAAACACATCGATGTTGCTTATCATATTGCAAAAAAGATATGGTACTATCTCCTTATCTGGGATTCGGATGATTTCGATAATAATTTTTGTCATGTCAGTTTTGTAATACAAAACCATCTGGAAGGAATCGCAATTATCAAGTTCGTGACTCGATCATGATAAGCCTTTAAAAACGTTTCGTGAAGATCTTCATGACATTGCAGCTGCCATGACAATAATTACGAGAGAAACTCACGTCCAACTGTTAAAGCTTGACACGAATTCCTGCGATTACGATCTCCTTTATTTCTGTAAAATGTCCTCGCACTTACTATCCGAACCATCGCAATCCTTAACCTTCGACAAGCTTCCGGCATATTAAATATTAAATTTTACATGGTTGCGGAAGGCTTCCTGTCGCAGGTGACGAAGAATTCGGAAGATTCTAGTAGTCTAAAAAAGTTGTTAAACCATCGTGGTTTCGTAAGACGGTGTTGCTGCGGCCCCGTTTACAACGGTTGACGCGTTGTCTCTTTGTCAGCAATTGGCAGCAACAGTTGGCAACTGCCTCAGGGTTGCCGAAGAAATTTCGTTGCTTTCCAACCATCGAGCCACTTCCGGTGGGATTTCAGGCCTCACGTGGGGAGTCTTAAAAAGAAAAAAACAACATCATTGTAAACCTTCACTACTTAGTTGTATTCTAAGCACATACAAATACGGTGGACTCTCTATTACCCGACAATCGGTGCCCAGATAATTAAAAATCACACATACTGCAAAAGCAATTACACTGCACTCATACTTGTTCGAACTTCCACAATGAAGCCAGGACGCATTTCTACAAATATGCTTTCTAGATTAAAATTGCAATTTATCCCACTTTAAATCATCCATATTTTTCTTCTTTGACCCGTGTCACTAGAGGTTTCAACTATTTCCCCTTCAACCGAACATCTGTTCCAATCCCAACTAGAAATTCATTTACATTTAAACGATTGCGTTACGCTCCGAAAGAATTATTCAATCTGTAAGAAATTTAATACTCGAGGGCAAAAAGGTACTTATTCTAAAACGAAAAAAAAAAAGAAGAGAAACACATCAGCTTAATGCATTTAATACGATCTTTCTCTTTGCGTAATCGCATTTAGTCAAATGTTAAGTTGATGTCAATCTTATACATCAGCATCCATCGATCTGTGCGATCACCATAACACTAAAGCGAAACCGACTATATTTCCAGACCAATAAATATAAATAAATATCGAAAATAAATATCGAATGAAAAAGTACAGCTGCACGTGTGCTAATGGAGGAATAAATAAGAACGGAAGTCTTAATTGACACTAATAGTTTTACAAAAAGAGTCCTGGAATTATCGTTCGAAGTCCATTAACGTCGACTAACATAAGAACCACTTACATCCTTCGTGTATCCCATAATCCCCTCCAATAAAATTACCATAAAATGGTCTTCAAGCAGACAGCAAAAAAAGTGAAAAGTAGTCGTAGAAATCAGTGAAAACCGTAAAGAAAATTCAGAATGAATTTCGGATTCACCTGTGTCACTCCAGCCTCCACGTTTCCGTTTTGCTTGACTCCTTTGTCCAATAGGGCGCCCATCACAGCCTCTGCATTACACCCCAAAACTCTTTGTCGGCAAATAGCAATTGCCCTGACGAAGCCATCGCTGGGGGTGACAAAGCGATGCTCCATGAAAATGGACTTATCGTCCCAATAAATGATCTGAAAAACATGGAAAAAATTACCAATATATCCCATAGTTCCCTCAGTGGCGGCATAAACCTTTTTCAATTGGTACGTCTTAATTTGACATTAAGCGCCGCATATATATATGGCAAAATTATTTCATCCGGAAAACTATTTAACAATATAACATTATGAATTTCCTTGGATTCGTATATTTTTTTCTAGTGCTGACAGTAAGGTCTTTTGACCTCTTCGAAATTTCACTATTTCTTTGATCCTATTTATATCTGATTAACAATGATAATATAATGCAATGATTCTGCTTAGTGTTTCTAATGAAAAAAAAAAATGGCGGAACAATCAGGAAGACTTTAGGTTCGTGCTTAGTACTCATGGTAATGAAACGCAGTCGGAATTACGGTGAGTAATTGTAAATCGACTAGCGAAATGATTCAAATGGCCTCGATGTCTGGAGTATAAATAGAGATATTTGAACTATAATTGATTTTCTTCAGTAAGGATTCCGATTAGGTACCTTACATACACTTTTCTTCTTGATTCATTCGATCGTCAATTGTATTTGCTCATTTTTGCTTTTCTAAATAGAGAATCGATAACAGTATAGTACCTGGGATCTCCTTGTTTAACTATTGTTAACATAGAAAATGGAAACAGGTTAATAATCCGGAAACCGTGGAGGGTCACTGATTCATATAAGAGATTTTGTAGCGATAATCGGTAAAGAGTCTATTGTACTTTTCATATAAATAGCATGTACCTATTTTATGAAATTAGAAACTATATATACATTAAATAAATTAAAGTATTGAAAAAATAAATAATTTATATCTTTCACAGTTAACCTCGGTTCTAGCCCAGAATAAGTTCTTCTCTGGAATGGGACTGCGTAAGCTAATTAAAAAACAAAAAATATTTTACACGGAGCATGAAAAACCGCTAGCGTAATCAGCATCTTAACTACCCTTGTCCATTTCATTAGTCAAGATAAGTTGGTTGAACGATTTGCCAGAAAAAAAACGTTAAAAAAAAACACTTTTCGAATGAATTACATTTTAGAACTCTCCGAAGAAATGAACGGTCTTCTAATGAGCCAGTACTTTTTTCGAACCGGTTAAGTAAGATTAAATTTGCTTAGACTTTCAATACCAGATACTGAGGAAAGAGAAATGCCTTTATTGCTACTAATGACTACTTGGACGAAAAACAAAAATGAGCCAACTACGTTGTCTCTCATTCCCTGTAAAGGATCGGTTCCTATGTCACTGACCGTAAAATAAAAAATATAATATCAATTAAGGGCTCTACCAGTTTTGGCTTTATAGGATAAAAATTTACCAAAGACATTTTCAACGACGTTAAAACTATCGTTGGATATCTTTATGCGATCAGTATTGAACAGGATGCTACAGAATTTTTTTTTGGTTATAGTGATTATTGCTGCGGAAACGGATAATGATAATCTTCAGGGAAGAACGACAATATTCGTTTTTTCCTGACAAATAGATATGCGAATTCCTCCTAAAGCCAAGGATTTTCCACGGTCAGGCTAATTTTTAAATCGTCATTTGACACGGTAAAATAATTGAAAACTCACTATTACTGCGTTTGGCTAATTATGTGTAATGTAGATATTTCAAAATATATACCAATATCATTCATCCGTAATTAGGAAAAATGTCCATTACGTAAAAGTTCGATTCGGGAGCTGTTTCATTAAATAAACAATATTCTATAAAACAACAATATTGCTTCTAATGAATTGAATAATTGTTCAGCAATTGGAATTATCAATTTAAATATTATGAATTGTACCCTTCGAGCCACTATTTATAAGTCTTGGACGAGAAAAGGAAAAGAGATGAAAGCACATAAAATTCAATTCAATTGTCGACTAATTGAGTGGACGATAAAAAACGGCATATCATTCGTGATAGTTTACGGTGTTTACTGCTCTGGAAATGATACTCCTTCAGGTGAAGGCATATTTAACGCGTGAAATTTCGTCACTAGTGACCCATCAATTACTTTCTCCGATATGTAAATGTGAATGCTCGATAAGAATCAAGATTGGCATCGCTCCGAGGGATCTAGCAATATATCGATCCATTCGGACAATCAAAGGAAAAGCATATGTCTAAATCACAGTTTCTTGTGGCACTACTAAAGTGTTAATTAATTGCCACATTAGAATAATGAAATATCGCAATAATGATATAATGACTAAGAGAGCCCAAGAGTCATTCATGGAAAAATCGACAAAAGTAAAAGGTTAAATGAATAAAATAATTATGAATGTGTCACGATTTCCACTTCTATTGTTACGTATATATTCCCTAATAGTGTACAATTGTAACTTGAATAATTTCATACAATTTGTCTAATCAAAAAGTAAGTCCTAAATTATCATGCATTACATCTGATTTAATTTTTCATGCGTTTAGTACGAGCATCTTAGTATCAATTCAAGTATTTCTTCAATACCAATTTAATGGTTTTCCTTAATACCAATTCGGTGTCGTACGACAATTATACGACAAAAGAATGCTTAATTTACTGCACCTAACAATTTAACAAAGCTATTAAAAGGAGCTTTGACATTCTAAGTGAGGGATAATCGATTTTCCTAACAAAAACAGAAATTTTCCCTTCCCACAGAGCAACAAATCCATCCATAAATATAGAAATTATTGTAATTTACCTACAGCTTACATTGTTAATCCATCTAGAGTCCCAAGGTAAAATGTAAAATCAATGCAAAAAAATTTAACTCCAAAAAAAATCAGAAAAAAAGAAATTTTCCCTTCACACACAGCAAGAAATTCATCTATAAATATAGAAATTATTCTAATTTACCTGCAACTTACATTGTTACCCCGGCTAAAGTCACAAGGTAAAATGTAAAATCAATGCAAAAAAATTTAACACCAAAAAAAGAAATTTTCCCTTCCCACACAGCAAGAAATTCATCTATAAATATAGAAATTATTCTAATTTACCTGCAACTTACATTGTTACCCCGGCTAAAGTCACAAGGTAAAATGTAAAATCAATGCAAAAAAATTTAACTCCATCACTTTCCAAATCATTTTGCCCCGTGTAGATTAGAAATCCAAGAAAGAAACCATGACCTCAGTAGGTCAGATGAATGATAAAAAAAAAAAGACTTGCCCAAGCAGTTAGAAATTTAGATTTGGAGTCCCTACAGCGACTTTTCTCCAAGCATTATACAACCTTCTGGTGAATCAACCAATTTCCATTTATTCTAGCAGAAAATGAATTGGAATTAAATTGAGGAAAAGAAAACTCCTTTCAGTCCGAATCACTCTCCCCAGATTTATGAATAATTTCCACTTACTTTCGATGTTATTTTGAAAATCGACATCGGCTTGAGAAACCTCCTGTAGCGAATCGTCGCTGCTCCTTGAACAACACCCGACCCTTGGGCGAGAATCTCGCGAAACAGATTTGTCCTCTCGTAGAAATCCACCCTGGCGAAGTCAAGCTCGCGAAGATACCTCGCATTGTTCATGTGGTATAGCAAGGTGTCGACATCGGTGGAAGTACAGAGACCTGTGTCAACAATCAACACCCCATAAATCAATAATTCAATATTTCACTAAATGAAGCGTAATAACAATTAAAAGCGTTCTTATCCCTATAGTAGAAATTAGTCATCGAACACCAGTGTTACCTACTTTTGCCTTTCTCAATCTCCGGTAATAAGTAAAGTTTAAACGGTAAGATTTTTATCAAGAATGATTACCTTTTTCTGATAAAATGAAAATAAAGTTTAAACGGCAAGAATTTTATCAAGAATGATTACCTTTTTCTGATAAAACGAAACTACAAAACAGAGTAAATCAACGAGCTATCTATTGTGATCGTCCCAGGGCCTCCAATGTTAATCATTAATCCTGGAAAATATTAAATCCTTTCCGAAGCAAAAATGTTGCTGTTGATTTGAGCGGACACGAGACGGAGCTTATTTTGTGTTTTTATTTGCGACTTCGCCAGAGGAGCGGAAGGTTAACTGCCAGGATTTTGTTTTGAGAGTTATGATGTTAAAATAACATCACACTGTTAACAACTTTATTTAATGAATGTAGTGGGTTTCTCAGTAATTGCAAAAAGGACAGTATTTCCTTTATGTGAGCTCAGGGCCTCGGTGCTTGAAAACAATCATTTGATTGCGGTACGTTTTGCGGAGTAGGAAGTGGATTAGTCAGGCAACCTTAATAGGAAAGTCACATTAAGCTTGCCCCGTGTTAATGGTTCGTACAAAATGACTTCGAAACATTTCTTAAAAGGATAACGAATAATACGTAAAACCATGTATGACTCCACTAATGAGCTCCGGAAGTAGCCAGTAAATTATTTCCTTTCGATAAAAACGTTTAAATTATTACTTATACGTTGGCGTAAATGAAACTAAGATTAAAGAAGAAATATAAGTTTTGAAGTTTGAGAATAATGTCCGAAGAAAAAGATCCCCAATTGTTCTCTTAGCAGAGAGTATTTAGCAATCCTCAAATTAAGGAAAATCTAAAAACTCCGATATATGTCTGATATTTAATTAGCGTTAAACTTGCGTAACATAAAAGCCACCAAGGCGAAGCCCAACTTCAGCGCTAGCAATATAAGGAATCCCTTTCTATCGAATTTCAGAGCCTTATCGGAACACGATAACGAAATCGTTCGCTGAATGATGCAAAGGCGTTACCTGAGTACATCCAACATAGACATTCGGTACACCATAAAGTCTATTTATTAATTAATTAAAATGAAACGCATGCAAAGTTAGGTAGGACGGCATCTATCGATATCGTATCAAGAACTTTGAAAGGTAAGCAGAAAATTTAATTAATATGAATTGTAGGTATTATTCAATATTCGGTTAACAATTTTCAGCGAACCTTAATTTATTTATTCTCCGTCTCGATAGAAATCCCCGGGACGTTTTCGCATATCATTTTTAACAGACACTTGTGTCAATCTATTTCTCATGTAGAGAAATTGCTACGCTTGGAACTGCATTTTCACAAACTTTTTTCTAATTGTTTACTGTATCTTGTAGTGGAGATTACGAGGGTAGTTTTAAAAGGTTTGCTGACATAGTAAAGAAATTATGTTAAACGTATTAAGCCTCTTGTCAATCGATACATGGCACGGAGACATGACACGTGCCCTGGTCAACTGTTACACTTCGGTACCATAGGTCAAGGTTCGCCCAATATCCGACATTAATTATGAGGATTCTAAACTCTATTTACTCCTTCCTACTTAACCAATTGAAAGCATCCAAGTTCAAATTCAAACAAATTATCAGTGCTTATCATACAACTGAACATAGCATGCAGCAAAGTGTCGAACTTAAGTCACATCCTTGATTTCTATTCATTTATTTTTCTAAGATGCATATTGTACTTTAATTAATAGTTATGACTTTCATAAAGACCCTACCAAAAATTAGAAGTAAAAATTTCGTATCGTATTACCCTCGACGCAAAAAGGAATCTGTTTATTGAAGTATGCTATAGTCAGTGAATTATGCAAATTGACTCGATTAAAAATGTATTCAACTAAATATTTGAAAATATTTAGTTGAATGCATATATTTAAATGTTGTACTCAACCAAATATTTGAAGATATTTAGTTGAATGCGTATATTTAAATGTTGTACTCAACTAAATATTTGAAAATATTTATTTGAATACATATATTTAAATTAAAAATTAGCTGTCTACTTTCAAAACCTTTCAAATTCGAGAAAAAGTTACCGGTGAAGGATTAGTCCTTGAATCGTGGAAACATGTTTAATGAACGTTTCGATACTTTTGTGAGATTAGTTTTAAAGTCCTTTTGTTTAGATCGTTTTGTATTGTCCGAAACATCTTTCGCGTTGCATACAACGATTATTTACACATCGAATAAGCATAAACACCACTCAGTTATTTTTCAAAATTTCACTTTAAAAGATATAAAAACAAAAACTTGAAAATTTCTGATTTTATGTATCCTGAAACCAGAACGCCGACATCAACAACTACCGCAATGTTCCCAAATGTTCAATGAGGAATATATCTCTACATGGTTATCCGATCTTTAGCAAATATCAAGTTCTAAAATTCCCCGACTCCACGATGCATAATTTATCGACGTAAAAAACTGCTGTATCATTTCAGTGACTGAACTCAGATGTCCAGAAACTACTTAGCTTCGATGTCATTGACCGGTCTTTAAAAGTTCAATGGTCATGTCATTCGTGTCGATGTAAGGTGTTGCCATAGCTAATGTACTTAAGGTGAAGTGAAACCCCCTTCAAATCAGTCGATTCGAATACTACACTTTTTTTTAAGGGTATTAGAACAAACTGTCCGAAACTTTGACACATTATTTAACAATAAGATTAACACAACTTTAACACATGGATCATCTAAGAATTGTTCTGACACATTCAAAATTGGGATTTGTTTTTTTAATTTTTTAACTCTGCCCAGACCAGAATCAAAATGGCGTCGCGCTCTCATATTTCGATCAATATACAATTATCGGAGGCTCTGATATGAGAATCGAAAGGGTCAGGACAATTTTACGACAATTTGGAACACTCTGGTAATCGATAAACTCTCATTTGAACGGGATAAAGGGAAAAAAAGTGTTGTATGCGCTTCTATGCTAAAACGATGGGAATACGAGGTCTCGGAGTGAAAATTTAATTGACCTGGAAATCACAGATGGCACAGGGGTCCCTCTGCAATCAATTAGGGCCTCGGAAAGCACGAATCCAAAGGATTTCTGAAGTTTTACTTCGATTTCTTTATAATTATTGTACGAAAACGACAGGTGGAGTATGCCATTTGGTACAATACCCAATATAATTCGACACAGCTGTCAATATAAAAACGAACGTTGGCAACGTGGGCATTTAGAAAAATCTTCTTCGTCGACGTCGATCAAGTTCCTCAACGTGTTTCACTTCACCTTAATGGTCTTCAAAATAACACCGAAGACGATCCTTTCAATCGATTCTTCTGGTTTCACCAGCTTCCAAGCCACGTGGGTCGTAGGAATTCGAGGCATTCGTAGCTGTAAACGCTCGCAACGAGCCTTTACTTTTGTCACAATCCCACCAAAACCGTCCCTCGCTTTCTCGCCCGACTTGTTGTCCCTGACTCGAACGACACATCGCTTTCCATCCCGAATAACATATATTAAAAAATGCACATCTCTGTATTAAATGGACCAACCGGTTTCGTTCATAGCTTAAAAAACGCAGAAAAATCGTTCACTCTCGATGGCCTTATTAAAATTGACTTTACTCATTCAAGAGGTTCAACAAACGACATTCATCGTCCAATTTTACACGCCAGGCTGAACATCGCAGATAATGACTAGGTCTGAGTTTCTTAAGGTGAAGTGAAACACATCGAGGAACTTGATCGACGTTGATAAAGAAGATTTTTCTAAATGCGTACATTGTCGACGTTCGTTTTTATATTGACAGCTGGGTCGAATTATATTGGGTATTGTGCCAAATGGCATACTCCACCTGTCGTTTTCGTACAATAATTATAAAGAAATCGAAGTAAAACTCCAGAAATCCTCTGGATTCGTGCTTTCCGGGGCCCTAATTGACTGCAGAGGGACCCCCTGCGCCATCTGTGATTTCCAGGTCAATTAAATTTTCACTCCGAGACCTCGTATTACCATCGTTTTAGCATAGAAGCGTATACAACACTTTTTTTGCCTTTATCCCGTTCAAATGCGAGTTTATCGATTACCAGAGTGTTCCAAATTGTCGTAAAATTGTCCTGACCCTTTCGATTCTCATATCAGAGCCTTCGATAATTGTATATTGATCGAAATATGAGAGCTCGACGCCATTTTGGTTCTGGTTTGGGCTGAGTTAAAAAATTTTTTTAAAATATCCAAATTTTGAATGTGTCAGGACAATTCTTAGATGATCAGGAGTGATGTGTCAAAGTTTCGGACCATTTGGTCCAATACCCTTAAAAAAAAGTGTTGTATTCGAATCGACTGATTTGAAGGGGGTTTCACTTCACCTTAATACTCACCGTAAACCGAGGTCTCGTCCAGAATGTGGACGCGCTTTTTGCAGAACCGTGCCAGGAAAACTGCAAGGAACATCCTGAGGAAATAGTGGACCTCGACGGTCGTGTAGAGGAACACCAGTGCCCCAAGGATGCCGACCAACACCCAACAGGTCAACATGACTTCCGGTTCTCGATTTCTACTCAAGGGCACCCTACTCGAGTTGAACTCTGCAGAGTCCTCTGGTTTGCGACTCCCAGCTGTAATTCCCAGTTATCGACTTGACCTCTGCGCTAATCTTTCCTCTTTTACTTCCTTCCTCCAATTGGTAGCGTGGCGACGTTGACATCTTAACCACCCAACTGTATAGTGTATAGTACCCCTTGGAACCTGGAGCCTCTTTCTATCGCCAAACTGTTTTTTTTTTTTTCTTTCTTCCAAGTTCCTCTGTTCGCTTCACTCTGAATGAAACACTGCTTCGAACTACTCTCTACCTTAATTCTTCTCTCGAATGATATACAGGTCGATGATGCACCCTCCTGAAATATAAAAAGAAGATTAATCATTTATCAGCTTTCATGAAAATGTCAATTACGTACTCCATTTTCGCTTGGTAAAGTGATCTACTCCTCTCGAAATATATCGTTCTATTGAATGGAATCCTGCAGTTGTTCGCCAATTACTCAGGACTTTAATAATAATTACGAATTTCGTTAATATACGATACGACGTTACTATTCGACTCGATGAACATTTCGGAAATAGCATCTCATTGTTTCTTTCATTTACAGAAATTTGATAGTAGCCGTAATAGTCGGTACAATCCCAATACAATATCGTATATTTAGTGAATAGTATACAAGTAGTCAACGAATTAACTTTATTCCTGGACGCATATACTGTTTCATTAAACAGGAAATACAATATTTGAACTAAGTGTTATGAACAGGTACTTGTACAGGTAGATATGTATTGGAGAACGTTTCCAAAAATCACTATAAACGTTTCTGAATAAATATCAGTCGAGAAAATACACAAGGCAAATCGGGGCTGACTTGGTATAATTATACACGTCCGAAAATATTAATAAATATGTAAATTAAAAATATAGTATCATGTCCAATTGGATCATTTTTTGTTAACACTATTTTAATTTTGTCTTCATTCCTCGAATTTTATTCATAATATTTTAATTTCTGTAAAGGTACTTTAAGAATTAATGTAAGATATGGCTCGGCATACTTTGAATATATCTTTTACTACATCATTAGAAATTTTGTGAGAATAACCTAAAATACTATTACCCATTCATGATACCGACGATATAATTAATTTCCACGAAAGATTTGCACATATGAGAAACATTAATTTACCTGTTAAAATAGTTCACAGGTTCAGATACGTTAATTTAAAAATTTCTTATTGGGATAAATATATCCGAATTATCGACAACTTGGCATGGCACCATCTGACATAAATATATGATACAAATATTGGCCTTATCCCGAGAAATTCAAACGATTGTTTCGGCATTTGTTTCATCAAATCAGCTCATTACACTTAAATTGTATAGAAGATAGAAAATTTATTCTTTAAAAGTTGCATTTAAATTACCCTACGATTAAAGAATGATATAAAAGTAAATACCGTTGCACATGTACTGTATGATACAACGATGTTATGTTTTATATAGAAGATAGAAAATTTATTTCTCAAAAGTTGCATTTAGATTACCCTACGATTAAAGAATGAAATAAAAGTAAATACCGTTGTACATGTACTGTGTGATACAACGATGTTATGCTTTATGTAGAAGATAGAAAACTTATTCCTTACAAATTGCATTTAAATTACTCTACGATTAAAGAATGATATCAAAGTAAATACCGTTGTGCATGTACTATGTGATACAACGATGTTATGCTTTATGTAGAAGATAAAAAACTTATTCCTTACAAATTGCATTTAGATTACCCTACGATTAAAGAATGATATAAAAGTAAATACCGTTGTACATGTACTATGTGATACAACGATGTTATGTTTTATGTAGAAGATAGAAAACTTATTCCTTAAAAATTGCATTTAGATTACCCTACGATTAAAGAATGATATAAAAGTAAATACCGTTTTACATGTACTATGTGATACAACGATGTTATATTTTATGTAGAAGATAGAAAACTTATTCCTTAAAAATTGCATTTAAATTACTCTACGATTAAAGAATGATATAAAAGTAAATACCGTTGCACATGTACTGTATGATACAACGATGTTATGCTTTATGTAGAAGATAGAAAACTTATTCCTTACAAATTGCATTTAGATTACCCTACGATTAAAGAATGATATCAAAGTAAATACCGTTGTACATGTACTGTGTGATACAACGATGTTATGTTTTATGTAGAAGATAGAAAACTTATTCCTTAAAAATTGCATTTAGATTACCCTACGATTAAAGAATGATATAAAAGTAAATACCGTTGCACATGTACTGTGTGATACAACGATGTTATGTTTTACATAGTAATTGGAAACTATCGGCTTTTCACTCTCTCGCATAATGCTTCTCGAAGATAGAAAAGAAAGCCCATTAAGAAAATTTCAATACGTCAATGGGTTTCCACATAATCTATTATGAAAGCAACGAAACGAAGAAACGAAATGCAGTATCCGATATGTGCCACTAACAATGTGATAAAACGTGTTCACATTTAACGATGGCGGAATAACTTTAAATAAATAAGCTTCTTTCCTTCATGTTATGCACGCTTTTTATTTTTCCGCTATAACCATAAACCATAAGAGTCCAAGTTCAAAAGACCAGCCACTGTTTGTACACTAAACGTGCGCTTACTGCTCGCACTTCCATTCAATACTCGTGAATGTACAACTTAGCCTCAAACAAAGGGTTAATCTACTGACAACGTGCCTAAGAATTTTACGTTTTACTAAACCTTTCAACACTATTTCGTGTTTTTGAAATCAAACTTTTTTTGTATTCTTAATGCATACGTTTTATATTTTTATAATCGACATCTGCATGTCACTCTTAAAACAATGAAACCGTCCAAGTAAATAAAACTGGCACGGACTAAAAAATCACGTAACTTGTCGAGAATCTCTCGTGGTAAAATATTTCACGAAAATGCCACTTTGTAAACCCACTACTGAAATTCTAAACGACAAAACTCTCGATTTAACGAGAGACTTGCATTTATTATATATTAACAAGATTTGCAGTTATACCTCACCCAGTTTTTGCAACTTAAACGATTAACCATTTTTTCCTTATATATCCCTTTAAAAATATTCATAAAATACATACACTTTTGGTAGATAAGATTATGGTAAAATTATAAATATCATGTCTCAAACGTGAATTATTATACGTTTACGATAAACTTCAAAATAAATTTGAAATTTTGTAACGTCATATTAGAAGTTTGTGAAATTTTCTAGAGAATTGAGCCCACTTATATGTTAAATTTATAATATATGTTATAAATGTTATTTGGAAATGTTACAAAATTAGGATATTATGTCTGAACAAAACGTCCAACAAAAGTTTTATTAAATCTCAATATCTTCCCACTACTGAAATTCTAAACGACAAAACTTTCGATTTAACGAGAGACTTTGCATTTAAACCTCACCAGGTTTACGCAACTTAAACGATTAACAATTTTTTCCCTATATACCCCTTTAAAAATATTCATAAAACTCTTGCACTTTTGGTAGATAAAATTATGATAAAATTATAAATGTCATGTCTCAAATTGAATTATTATACGTTTACGATAAACTTAAAAAAAATGGTGTACTTTTGTAACGTCATATTAGAAGTTTGTGAAATTTTCTAAAGAAATGAGCACACTTATATATTAAATTTATAACACATGTTATAAATGTTACAAAAAAATTAGGATACCACGTCTGAACAAAACTTCCAACAAAAGTTTTATTAAATCTGAATATTTTCTTTTTAACAGTGTAGCCGATGTCACGAGTGCGACGCGAATCTTCTAAAATTTGTAATAAGAAATTAATGCATTCAACTTTCTCCCCTCAGCTTGAAAAGTGGCACTTACGGTGCTTCGATTCCATCGAAAAGGGTCTCGCTCCCAGTCGCGTGCGAGGATATCGCACCTGCAGGATATGCATCTTACGCTGTCATCTCGAGTTTAGGGGCGCTAACGTAAAGTAGAAGTTTCGGGATAAAAACGGCTTACCCAGAGCGCGCGGTATCTATCGCAGCCCGTATCGATCTTATGCACTCATTCGTCTCCACCGCCGCTGGGATTTTCCCTTGTCACCGCAGCGCCCCCACGCTTTCCACCCGCGACCTCCGGAGACAACGCGGGACCCACGCGGAAACCGAAACCGGCATTCGCGTCGAAAGCTAAAGCGCTAATGCGGAGGTCGAGCGAGGGGTTGAGACGCTTCCGATGCACCTGACAGTCGGTAGAGCCGGCGCGCGCACGAACCGATTCTGGCGACCTGTCGGTCGGCCAACATCGGGCGGACTGATCGGCGGGCGGCGATGCCGCGGTGGACTTCGCGGCGCCCGTCGACCACCCACCACCCTCGCACCCGACCAAGGATTTTCCGCCTGCGCCCGACAGGTATCTTCTAGTGGGAGGCGGCGCGCTAGGAGGAACAGCCAAGACGCCATCTTGCTTTTTCGAAACGGACTAAATACGGCAGCGATCTTCTAGCACTATCATAGTAATTTGACTATGTATTTGTATAAGGATTAATTAAAATCAAATAATAAATAATATTTTATCGAAGAGTCAGGATCTAATTATATGTTATTTAATGTAACATTATTATTAAAAGTATATAGTTAGATATGAGATATTAGTCAATTTACTTTATACCTAATTCTTAAAGAAAGAAAATTTAATTTTGATATTACATGTTAACATATAATTTTTTATGTTCTGTTGAAATGATAATATGAAATTCAAAGGATTTCAATTTTAATTACGGAAAGGAAGTCTTGACGTTTTCCTGGGTTGTTTGTGACCTTGGAAGAGATCGAGAATGTCATAGTAGTTCATTTATAGGAAATTGTAGATACACAGGGTGAATCGAATGCGGTCAGGAGAGGTTCGACATATTTTCAATGTTAAAACACGCCAATGAATGCCGATTTTGCCAAAGTATTGGTTCTGCACTCACTTAGGCTAATAGAAGAGTTTCAAACCCTACAACTTCGAAATCAAACTGAAGCATGCAATGAAATGTTTACAGATAACCCTAGTAGCGCAAAATATTTGTACTATATTTTCTACATATTTAACGAATATCGTACACTATGTAAATATTTAGCAGGCATTTGAAATATTTGCAATACGTTTACTTTAGAATATTATCCCTATAATATTTATATCATATTACCTCCATGCGTTTTCATAATATTTTTCTACCAGATATACAAAACATTTCGTTTCATTTTAATACAAGTATTTTTTAAATATTATCTGCCGAATACATTATAAATGTTTTAAAAATATTTAAAATCAAAATCACACGTTTTGCTCGCATAATGAAATAGCGGAACGAAAATATTAGAAAAATTTCTCGTGTTTTTTCATACCAAATGAAATGTCCGATAATAGTCGTGAAGTAAAAAATGTATTTTTATTATGTTAATATGTTAAAAAATATTTCTCTATATGTTTATGAATTATTGAAACTAAATATGTCATTGAGATTTTCAACAAATATTTCAAATATCTTCAAATGAAATCTACGAGGCATCTTAAAAAAATTGTCGCTTGAGATATGTAGCAAAGATTGCAAAAAATATTTAGAAAATATTCTGTGCTACTAGGGAAAATGTATGTTTCTCGCTGACAATTTACTAGAGCTGAAGCAGGTGCGACGAATTTCCTAATGAACGCAGAAAATGAACCCCAGAAATATGCAAGTCATTGCATTTGCTTAAGCGGTATTTAAATACGTAACCCTTGTTTCGACTAATAGTCATGACAATTCAAAGACTTTATCTCTATTGATGAAATATTAGTCATATCATTGATTTCACTCTGCAATGGCATGAATGACATGCCGAAGTTCCCATCGAAGAATGTCAAACGTCATGAAACATTAAAAGGAGATTATTTGTTGTACGCAACAAAAAGTAAGCCCCGATTTACTTCGCTTACCACCTTCACCTGTTATTCTTCCTCCCTCGTGTTTCATTCCCTCAAACTTTCAAAATCATTCTGAAAATTACGTACCTATGTATGCACAAGTTTTTAGAAAAATTGAAAAAATTTGCCCTGTGTAATATAAACGGCATAGATCAGTCATAGGTACCTTTTTTAAAAACCAAGTGCTTCTAATTTAAGGATCTTCACCCTTCTCCTCTCTCTTTCCGTTGAAAAAATTTAAATAACTTTAAACTATACATTTGGAAAATTCATGCATGTTTTGAAAGCGATTTATATCCGGTAATCTTGCAAAATGAATAAACAGCTTCCAAAATGGCGCACAATATATGTTATAAATGTTATTTGGAAATGTTACAAAATTAGGATATTATGTCTGAACAAAACGTCCAACAAAAGTTTTATTAAATCTCAATATCTNAAGGATCTTCACCCTTCTCCTCTCTCTTTCCGTTGAAAAAATTTAAATAACTTTAAACTATACATTTGAAAAATTCATGCATGTTTTGAAAGTGATTTATGTTCGGTAAAGTGGAAAAATGAATAAACAAACTTCCAAAGTGGCGCACAAAATAGATCAATCGTACGACGTAATGTAACACAATATGCGATTGTTTAGTTAGCTTTTTCGTCCCACAATGACGTTTGCATGGGTGGGATAAAATGCATACACGTATATTGGTTTTTCAGTAGCTACACTGTTTAAGTGTTAATTGTATTAATTTTATACAATTGTACAATTAATATAAAACCAATGTCTCCCGCGTGTTTCATTCCCTCAAACTTTCAAAATAATTCTGAAAATTACGTACCTATGTATGCACAAGTTTTTAGAAAAATTGAAAAAATTTGTCCTGTGTAATATGAACGGCATAGATCAGTCATAGGTACCTTTTTTAAAAACCAAGTACTTCTAATTTAAGGATCTTCACCCTTCTCCTCTCTCTTTCCGTTGAAAAAATTTAAATAACTTTAAACTATACATTTGGAAAACTCATGCATGTTTTGAAAGTGATTTATATCCGGTAATCTTGCAAAATGAATAAACAGCTTCCAAAATGGCGCACAAAATAAATCAGTCGTACAACGTAATATAACACAATATGCGATTGTTTAGTCAGATTTTTAGTCCCAGAATGACGTTTGCATGGGTGGAATAAAATGCATACACGTATATTGGTTTTCCAGTAGCTACACTGTTTAAGTGTTAATTGTATTAATTTTATACAATTGTACAATTAATATAAAACCAATGTCAAAGATTATTTAAACTGCATCCATTAAATTGCAGGCTGAAGTGTTAGCTTAGTTTTACAGTTTAAATTCCCTATGACTTTTTAGCAAGTACGGTTAAAAAATGTCAATCTCATGAAATAGTTGTTTCTTCGAGAGTCGATAAAAAAATTAGGTACTCGGTTTTCAACCATACAGGACTCAAAGCCGCTGATTAACTAAACATAACTAATAACTCAAAAGAGTTAACACCCAAGTTCAAATGTCATGTATTGTTTTGTTTCGTTTGGGTCTCTCTGCAATTTCAAACTCATTTTAAATGGGCAAATTTAAATTCATTTCGTCGAGTACGACGTCAAGGCTTACTTTGACGTTTAAAACTTTCCTTAAAGCGTAAACGTTTTTATTCGCATCTAAAATTCAGATTAAAATGTAAACATTTAAGTTAACACCTACAATGAATCACCATCGGACAAAGCGTGTAGACATTTAGCAGATATTTATCCAGGTACTTACACGTGAGCTATGTACCGTGCGGAATGTACCGTGTACATAACATCAATAAAAGTACGTGAGACAAAAAGAACCACCGATTCAGCGTGATACTCACGGAATTCAACGAATACACGGAAACAAATGAAAAATACACTTTTTAAATAATCACATTTTACACATTATCAGATTCACACAATTCGTCATATCGCTACAAGGTAAGAGCCGATTACAAAATGTACAAAACATATCTCCATGCATAAAGAAAATATGATTTTCCATTCTTTTCTTTTCGTTTACTCTTTTGAAATGAAAAATTGTTGAATTATCACTAAGTTCATAAATGATCAATTATTAAAAATGACTAATATGATTACATTTTTGCGCGTGCATAAAGAAAATATGATTTTCCATTCGTTTCTTTTCGTTTACTCTTTTGAAATGAAAAATTGTTGAATTATCACTAAGTTCATAAATGATCAACAATTAAAAATGACTAATATGGTTACATTGTTGCGCAGACTGAGCACCTACACATCTTCAATTCCAATGAATGTATCACGTGATTTCTTACTAATTCTATAATCACAAACTTCAATAAGCATTCCTTGGTTTCGTTAAATCTGGATGTTATCCAAATTTTAATATTACTCCCCACTCGTAAGATAAAAAAATCAACAACAAATTGCCTTACAAAGATAGGCCGAGATATATCTTAAAAAATCACCTAATGCATATGCAGCTTTCGTTACTTATTATAAAACTAGATGAACCAGCAATATTCTAAACATTAACATGTATAGTGCCGCTCATAGAGGAGAGTGACAGAAATTTTGAATCGGTTACTAATTGCATATGGTAACTAATAATAGTAAATCAATTCCAGGCTCTAGCCGTTTAGAATTCAATGTCTCAGAAATTCTGTTTATGATACGATAACTGCCGGAACTATATAGTACCATTGCGAAGCTTCGTGACTACTAATCCCGACATTATAAATAAGCAGCCGTTGCCATGAATTTGTTCCCGGAGAAAAAAAACCCGTACAAATATTTTGACAAAAATTTCGAAGAATGCGCCAGAACCTGTGTCATCCTTCGAACGTCATCGAACACGTCGTGTTAGATTTTTCTACGAAAAGAACAACATGAATAGATTAGCGACGGTACTCGCGAGTTCTTTTCAATCTTCTTGACTCTTTTTTTCAGATATGCCTGCCACTTAAGTGAAGCGCTCTTGTAAACCACTCTGCTTGAGAACCTAATCAACAAGTATCGGAGGATTTCGTCAAAATGACAAAGTCAATACGATCCGACGTTTCGCGGCAGTCAATGTCATGGTCATCATCCCGTCTGATTATTTTCTAATATTTGTCAGCGTCACAGCCGTCCGTATGACTTCAATATCCGTATACATACACGCTGCGCACGTATTAATGGTACACGTGTCCCGCATAAGAAATAAGTTCCTGGCATAAAGAGTCCTCGAAGAGCTTTTCAACCTTTCGTAAATAGTCAAATTCAATTTCTTGTAGAATTGGTTAATTTATCAACGGAGGGTGGAAATAGTTCATTTATCAACATGAATGTCTCACTGCATCAGCGGTGGCACCTCTGTTAAATTTTTCCATTCTTCTTCATAAAGCATGTCACTACATTTTTTCCGAAGTCATAAATAAATATTTGTNTTTATGAAATATATATATTTTTTTTTTACGCAATAAGGCAGCCACTTCGATAAGTGGGAATTCTGAAAATGCACATTCAAGAAAAATGCATTTTCAAAAAGTAAGTAATGAATAGTGTGATCAATGCATATCTTGAAAAGCTATTGTGTCATTTGTTTATCACATTGCCGACTGATTAGAGAGATTCTCGTTTTAAAATTTCACGGTTACGCATAAAAAAATGTTCTAACATTCTGACACCCGAGTTTATTTGCTACTGGCAGTTTAACGGAATCCTTAATTTATTGAGTTCATAATTTTACGTTATTGTATTTCTGCTTCCTTTATTGCCCTTTTTTTAATCTTCTTACATTCTGACATCATTTCGGAACTAGAAATTTATCACAAAAATATGAAATATCGCAAGCTACGTTCTGTTCCCACTTACAATTATCCAGTCAGTCATACGGTTAAGTAAATTACTCGATCTCGTCTAATTAGTCATAGAGTAAAAGTACACGAGAAACAATGCCATCAGCTCATCACCATTTTATTACTTTTCCTGAAAATCTATCTGATTGGTACTCGTTCATTGTTTTCGAATTAACAAAACTTGATTAATATAGAAGTTATAGCCAAGACTAGATATAAAAGAGTATTGGATAAGAGACCAGTTATCCCTCTTAGACATTACTTTACATATTAATTCATTTTTCAATACTTTATGGGAAATGAACTTTATAGCGTGCATCGAAGAATCGTTTCGTGTTTTTATGAGGTATAATTGCGAAAGGAGTTCGAAAGTATTAACAAAACTTGATTAATATAGAAGTTATAGCCAAGACTAGATATAAAAGAGTATTGGATAAGAGACCAGTTATCTCTCATAGATATTACTTTATATATTAATTCATTTTTCAGTACTTTATGGGAAACGAACTTTATTGCGTACATCGAAGAATCGTTTCGAGTTTTTATGAGGTATGATTGCGAAAGGAGTTCCAAAGAATTAACAAAACTTGATTAATATAGAAGTTATAGCCAAGGCTAGATATAAAAGAGTATTGGATAAGAGACCAGTTATCCCTCTTAGATATTACTTTACGTATTAATTCATTTTTCAATACTTTATGGGAAACGAACTTTATAGCGTACATCGAAGAATCGTTTCGAGTTTTTATGAGGCATGATTGCGAAAGGAGTTCGCTTCGCAAGTAATTGATACAGGAAGGAGAAAAATAGTTAGGAGCGGTTTGAAAGCAAAGCATGCGCGATGCGCCACCTCGAAGACGGACCGACTTGCGCTGTTTCATCAGGAAACACTTTCCTGCTGATGTTTTATGGAAATCACGAGCACTTTGCAAGTATTGTCTTCTGTCCGAGCACGAAAAGAAAGAAAAAAAACACACGCGCTGAATGGAAATTCTGGAGTAACCCATGGTGAGGTAAAGGCCTGGAAGACAAGGTGTAACAGATTTTCAGCCCCGAGGATTTCACCTTCCGATTTCTCAAAATTTAAAAAGTAAAAACTGTACTTTATTTTGCAAGACACCAAATTTTAAAGCCTATCTATAATGTAGAACTCAAAGCAAACAGTCTCTAGATAATTACCAGTTTCAATTTAATTCCTAAATCGTAGTTTCAATCTTGAATATACTTGTCGACAAACGGTTATTCATTTGTTATTACTTTCAATTTTAATTAAGTATTTAGTCCTTAATTACATTTCATATTGTATTAACCATTTAGTATGTACCAAAATCAATACAGATACTAGATTGTATGATGGACGTTCTAGAAAGAACGGATATACTCTTACACTTACTACATTAAGGCAGAGGTTACTTTTCATAAATAATTATCGTGTATTATACAAAGACAGTGCTGGTTTGAGTACACGAAAAATGTTATAAACATTTACAACGGTCATTTTCGTAGTAAAGATAAGAATACATATTTCTTCTTTTACAAAATCAATTTCATTGCAACTTACACAACATAGATCTTGCTGTGTCTCAAGTTAAACAGAACTAGTAAATAAGCCATGAAACCTATTAAGTGGAACAAAATATAATCCTTCCTGTATGTAAAATACTTTCTTCTTTCGGTGGAATGGCACGATTCAAAAAAGCCCGGGTCGACCGTGCTGCGACCTAACGGCAAGCAGTGACAACATCTGTGACGTAATAAGTGCCGTTGCTCTGCCGTGGTGTAAAGATTAAGGTACCACGATTTTGATGTCAAGCAGCCCTGTTCCAATAACGTCAAGCGTTAATCGTGAAGCTCCGGGTCTCAACAAAATTAATTCTCATACTTCACGTAAAGAAATAAAGACCTTGTCACTAAGAAATGCATTAGAGAACAGATATCTATGTACTAAAACTTCCACTGATATCGGGGGACCCTTGTGTGGTAACAAAGGGTTAAAATGGTATATATGTACCTTCAAAACTTGTTCTAGGCCATAGAGAAGAATTCAGTGACAAAAGGTTCATCCGCATCTTCATAACGAACCAGTGGCAAATCGTATGGGAAGTGGAAGACCGGTGCTCCATCTGACGATTCTTCTGCTATTGGAAACGTAGTTTCACCAGTCTAAAAGAAGTGAAACATTAAAATGGAATGTAGATAATTATCTTTATTATTCCAGGCTACATACCACAAATTTTGGAAGGAAAATAACACCAGCTTCGTAATTCATAATAAAATGACTAGCCCTTTGTGTTCCCCATGCAGCTTTGCTTAAATTAGCACTGGTTAGGACAAACCATGGAATCTTCTTAAAATCTGGTGAAACTCTTGTATAAGATTTTATATGGGGCATTGCTTTATCTCTCGATGTTTTGTTTCCTTTCCACTGACTATGACATCATATTTTACATCGTTCATTAAACAGAAATGAAAAATAATACTATTTCTTTCTTAAGAAAGATATTTAATAAAACTATAACTTTAATGGGCTGTAAAAATTCAGCATCTTTCTGCCTCAATTAAACAAAATTCTTGTAAGGTAACGACGTGCTTTAAAAAAACGTAAAAATAGTAATGAAAATTGAAAGTTATGAAAACTGGCAGTGATTATAAATTTAATTTGCTTTAACTTTAGTTACTCATTCTTAATTCAAAGACATACTTACTAGAGATACGATTTTAACCAAAGTTGTTTTTGATGTGTCTTTATACTATAAGGTAGACAACAAGAACCATTTCTCATATCAAAGCTTTGCTTATAGTTATTTATCGTTGGATAAACAAAATGAAATTTAGGAGGACTTTTAAGTTGTAAATTCTTCTCTTGAGACATTGCTGGGACAATTTCTTGTTGCAGCCAACTTGAAAACTTTGGTCCTAGGCTACCGATACTCGAACTTTGTGCAATGATTGGCCAATTTGGACCATCTGGAGGCAATGTAGCATGCTGAGAGAGTATCGAAGATAATTTCTTGTGCCCCCAGCTATTACGTTCCTTGTCTTTATGACTTCCTGGTACCGAAGCAATGAAGAAAACATTCACAGATGAAAAATTTGCTCTTCGAATGGCACATATCCAATCTGTTAGAGCTGGCTCCTTATATTTAAGCAGATACTCTTCCAGATCTTTCTTAAAACCTGTTGGAGATTCACCACTAGCAGTATCGGATGACTGCTTCATTTCAGGAAGATGAGGCGATATCCAAACTCTAATTGAAATAATTTGAAATATAAGATATGGTCCGAGAAATGCCATCTTTTGCATTTCTTTTTAAAAAGAATTTATCATAAAATGATCCTAAAAAAACATCTAACTCACCCTTGAGTTCGATTCTCCCAATCATCTGAATAAAGATTGGCAGTTGAAACTACGACTCTAATCCCATTGTCTTTATACTTCAAAATCATAATTTTAGAATGATGGCAACCAAACGCCGTTGGTGGCTTCACTGTTATTAATTTAATTTTCGATGGGAGAGTTTCTTGATCTACTCTTTCCCCACATACAATTAACATGTCAACTTTCTGGCCTGCCAACAAATATTGCAAACAAAGCCATCCAACATCTACCATAAAATTAATTTGTAAGCTGCTAACTATTTCACCTAAACTTTTGTCAAGAATTTCTGGAAAAGTTACAGAGAATTTCTGTTCATAAGTGGGTTTTGATCTCACGACTCTTGTTAAAAACATGTGGTATGGTGCAGAAAGTGCATATTTCAGTCCAAATTCTCCAGGTTCGACGACAGAAACTTCATATCCCTGTCTTTTCATTTGTGCAATAGCTTTTTTCCTAACACTATCTCTAGAATTACTGGAATCACAAATTGTGTAGTCTTCAATAATGGATGACCCCTGAGAATGTGGGTTTTTATTATCAGCTTTGTTATCCCGAGTTCTTTCACTTGAGATATTAGACGTAGCATTAACATGTTCTTTATCACTTAATTTCGATCGTTTCAATGGTGATGAGTAATTTAATGAATTTTCACTAACTCTTTTGGAACCGTGAGAATTTGATTTAGTTTCATCGTCTTCTAATTTCTTAATCTTTTCTAACTCTTCCTTTAATTTGTACATGCCTGTACTCAATGAATCACCACAGTTACTACTAGTAGAAGGCAAAGAAGACAATATTTCAGCTTTTGCATCCAATTCTCTCAATCGTGCTTCTCTCCTAGCCAATGCTGCTTGTTTATTTCTTTCCACTTTTTCTAATAAACTTGAAGAAATTTGTTCCTTTGGTTTCTCCTGCTTAATTTGTTCTGGTTTTCTCTGTGGGTTCTCTAATATCTGTTTCTTCGGTTTTTCTTCATACGACTGTGGAGGTTTAATACTACATTTCTGACTTTGAGACAAAATAGCTATAAAACCATTTCCTGCTTTGTCTCTCTGTCGTCTAAGGACCATCTGTAAGACACTTAATTGATCCTGCAACTGTGACCTGTCGACGCACTCAAAATCCAGATTATCAGGAATCGTGATCGTACCATCCAATTGATCCTTTACCAATTTTTCCACTAAACAATATACAAATATATTAAATTCTATAGAAATTGTACGAGAACGCATAATTGTTACATTGAGATAAATACTTCGTACTCGATATAAAATTACATTCATATTAAATAAGTTAAATAAAAATAATTGAATTATAATTAACTTTAGGACACATGCTTACAATGTGGATGAGACATTTCACTAAAGTGAATGGGATTCTTTCGATAACATTTCTCCATATAAGGACAGATTTTCTTGACTGAAAATTTAAACAGTGACATTTAAAAACTGTCTGTCTAGGCCTTGTAAATATCTGAAAATTACCATTGCCACCTGTTACCAACATATTGTTCATCTTCAATAAGTACTGGGCTCTTAACGAGCAACAATAAAATACAGAAAATATTATAATTGTATAGTCCAATAAAATTAACCAGGCTTAACATGCAACTGTCAATTTTTTAGACACATGGGAAATTTCGATCCCCCACATCTACTAAGCTGCTAAGCTCCATCGTACTCAATCATACTCTAAACCCGAGATGTGTAATACAGTGTAATATCAAAGAAATCAAAAGTCTCCATAGAAGCCCAGGGGGTCTATTACGTAAAGAGAGTTGAGCGAAAATGTGAAGAATGAGTAGCTGATGGTATTACGGAACGTTTTTGGTGGTGAAAATGCGAGACTATTCACGTGAACTGGCTCGACTCAAATTTTTAAACGAAATAGTGAAGCATGCAATAGAGATCTCCTGGGAACCATCAGAAGCTCCTATGTGTTTTGATTTTTGGCAACAATCGTATTCGGAGATGTAATAATAACCTTATTCGAAGAAGAAAGAAATTACGTGATGCGTCAGACCCATTTGCGTGAGAAGAATGAGAATTTACTAGAATGTACAGGTTAATATCTGTTATTGCGAGGTTATATTACATTATTAAACATTGAAAACTGTTAAATAATTCATGCTTACATGACATGATAAGAAAATTATATTGTTGAACTTCTAATTATAGGAAATGTAGTTCATGTTTAAAAAATATGAATAGACTCGAGTCCTCTTCTTTACTTTTAACGACTTTCCATCTTCCCGCCTTTCCTGCCTATAACCCACACCTCTCAACAATGTTCGATTTGCAATATTACTAGACCAGAAGTGCTAGTGATCTCGTTCTTTCATATAACGAATAAACCCACATGAGATGGAACTGCGAGAAGTGAGCGCTCTCGTCAAAAATACGTAATAAACGCCCTGAATTCTTTGGTAACATCCATGGACATAGGAATAGAGGGGACTGACATAAGATAGTAACTTAACACCGACAGTGAAGCCACAAGACGAGGGGGACAGCCATATTACCACGTCGAAAAGTGGCGCGAGATTTGAATAAGTTTTTTTACCCTTTACATTGAAAGTAAAATGAAAACAAGAAACAACGAAATTCAAACCCAACGCTGTAACTATTGTAGTCAAGGTTAGGTTTTTAATCGTTTTCTTTACAATTAATAGTAATAGATAATTGCTCGTAGATATTCTAACACACGTCATCGTTCTTTTATCAGTACTTTTTCAGAATGAAAAATAACGTTACTAAATTTAAAAAGAACCAATTTCTCAAGTTATATTTGGAACAAAACGACAGACTCATCTTGCTTCCCTTTCTTCGCCTTCTCAGGCTTTTCCTTGTAACTACGAACTACACGGAACATTAATCGTTTTTAGAGAAGAACAAAATTGAAAATTTTCAATTTATCACGTTTAAATTAGTACTTTGTTTGTGATGTTCGAACTGAAATATGTAGTAAACTAAAACGCTCGCCACCAGGGTTAGATAGGTATAATACCTCATGTAAAATACATGCTTTTCTACGCGTATATTACAATGTATAATAGGTCTCTAGTTCTTTCACGAGGGAAGAAATTTAGAAGAGGATTTTCTTATTAGAAACGGTAGTACCCTCTTTCACCCCCCAAAAGGCCCGACGAGTATTTTGGGACTCTTTGTATACTTCAAGAAAACTAGTCATATCAATACTTATCTCATTTGTATGTTGCATCCCCTGTTGCACATCTCTGTCTAATTAGAATTACGTGTAATTCATTCAGTTCCATTCTTAAAAGAAAAAAAAGATAAAACATTATACACTTTAATATTTCCTTGAACTCTTTTGCCCAAGACATCAAGATAGATTGGGTTAAACGGGAAGTTATTCGACAAATATCCACATTTCTTTAAAAATGTACAAGAGAGCATTTAATTCGTGTTCGAATTTAAATTTTGTAGAGTATATAAAAAAGAAAAATAAATAATTATCTTTCCTCCTATTCAGCATAAAACGTTAGAATCGTCCAGTGACATTTGTATATCTTACAAGAGTGCCTAAAACAATGCAACATCAATTACACAGAAACACTTCAACCTCACCGCGAAGAGAGCAACAACATCATTATACGCAATCTGGACTTTTAAGTTATTCAGTTTATTTTGATGATTTGTTTTTATCTCTTCTCTTATAAAATTTGTATCTATTGATGCCGCGCAGTGAACCATTTCTCCTAAGCAGGAATCGTTTCTCCGTCCTATCCGTTCGTCCGTACACACTAAACCAGATATCTAAAATCGTAGTTTAGACCCTGGTCTCCCCTTTCGCTCGCCACTCTTTATTTCTATGAAATTGCTCAGGCCAATGGCAGTAGTTTTCTCCTCGAGGATATAAATTTCCGATACCCGGTGCCTCGTGCACTCACCAAACACCATACATACATTGGCGGACATGAATGCCTCCCCTGCAGATACGACATCGCCTATGCAGGACGGGAGGGCATTGATGTCTCCCAGTGTACGATTAGGGCACAGCACGTTTGGGACGCCTATCCGGGAAAATGGACGATCCGTTACCCAAAGTCGCTAGTAAAATGTGCTCACGCAATGCATTGTCACATTGATCTTGTCTTTTTCGCACGTCGACAAACATCCCACCAAATCTCTGCATAATTAACGATTAATTTCGTTCAAAGTAACGGATCGTTACAGCGAATTCGAGTGTCCTACGAAGATGAAGAGCAGGAACGCTTGCGATATAATAGACCCTTGGAGTCACCAAACGCACCCGTTGGCCACTAATCATATTAAACTGAACCGTGTCGCTGGTACGAATGTCAAATAACAACACGCGATACGATTTACATGGCATTGTAGACGCGGAAGTGCGGGCCGACAAAATAATAACCGTTCGATCGCGTTAAATGAATCTCTAGTTAGTCATTTATTGTGAACCTGCTACTCGTGAACCGCCTTCGAATGTCTCTCGCTTATTTTTGTTTAATCCCCCTCTCTCTGTGAAGAGAATGGACGAGAGGGGGAAAAAAAAAGGATAAATAGAAACGAAGAAATGAGCCAGGTCGGCGTTCTTCCCGTAGGGCTCAATTTTTCATTCCTATTTCACTCCTCGACTATTTTCTACCTCTAGCTCGGCTCCTTAGTCAACGATTTATCTAGGCGCACGTCGAGTGGCCTTTGACGATCGCTTGGGTAGGCGTCTTCGTGTAAACCTACTGTAACTTATCGAGAGAATTATCAAGAGGGCAATTCTCGCCATGACAGTCATGCTCGATCGTCTTTTAACGCTCCGTCGTTTCCGAAATGCTCGACGATTGTTTCACAATTTGCGAGGGCGCGTCATGAAAATTTTAATGTTTCATTCGACACCAGCGTTATGGACCGATAAAGCTCATTTAACACGTCGCTGATTGGTCTCTTGACATAACGTCGGCATCGGACGCGATTAACATCTTGGAATCCTTTCTCTCTTAACACATTCGCGCGCCGCTGACGTGAATTCACGTCTTTTCAAATTCTATTCCTCGTTGCCGCTGACGTGAATTCACGTCATTTTAAATTCTATTCCTGATTGCCGCTGACGTGAATTCACGTCATTTTAAATTCTATTCCTGATTGCCGCTGACGTGAATCACGTCCATAACGATACACGATACAAGTTTGCGGCAACCAGTTTCAGAATTTCATTATTTGATATGAAAGGGTCATTCTATATACATGAAACGTCAAAATATTTATAAAAAGGGAAGGCCCTAATGAAGAACCTGATGCTTGTGAAATTTAATTTAAAAAAGAAAAAAAAAAGGGTTTGTTTAGCCTAGACTAGAACCAAGATGACATTCTTTTTGTGACAAATGAAATCTCACGAGTATCGCGTTCTTCCTTAGAGCCTCCATAATCACGTGCTAAAGTTTCAAATTATTTGATGCACCAAGTTTGGAGAAAAGTCTTATAAACATTTTCACGTTTTATGGATATAAAATGAACATTTCACCTTAAGGGGATGTGAAAGTGGCATCCGAAAACTCAATCATTCATGAAACTTTTTTACGAACTGGGTGTACCTAATCGTTTCAAACGTTATAACGTGAACATGGAGGCTATAAGGAAGGTCCTGACACTCATAAAATCTCATTTTTTATACAAAATTTTAAAAATATCTATAAACAAATTTAAAAAAATTGGAATTTCATGGGTGGCAGGACCTTCCTTATAGCCTCCATGCTCACATTGTCAAGTTTGAAATAATTAAGTACACCCGGTTCGGAGAAAAGTCTCATAAACGAGACCTCTTTGACGCCATTTTCACATCACCTTAATCTCTCTGACACGAGCGATTCATGCTTCCGTAATGTTATACATAAACTCGTCTCAATGGAATATTTTGCATACGTGATATCCAAGCTTGACATTTCTTTCGTTAACAAAATTTGATTTTCTCGAAAATTTGGCGATATTTTTTGGTTAATAAAGACGATAAACATGCTTACGATTGGCCGGCACTCGGCTCTTTCTACAAAAGAATTGAACATGTTACCAATCTCGGCTCTTTAATCGACCCAAATATGAAAAATCATATCTAACACTTTCAACCTCAAATAAATTCATTAAGAATGGTATTTAATTGACGATCCTGTTAAGCGTGAGTACTCGAGAATAAATAATTAACGACGGAGTGGAAAGCGTGATTTAAAGTAAATTTTCTATCGAATGAAATTTTAATTGCCAATCCTCCTCACGAATGGTATAATAAATATCTCGGCTTTGATGTGCAATTCGCGTTTTTACACATAAATCTCTTCCGAAAGCGAACTTGAATGTAGAATGAAAGTACCTAATTTTTATATGAGCATCATAAATATTCTTTTTTTTTCACTTCATTGATACGAGCGAGATATACCATCATGGTCCACTTTCGACTTCTAGGAGACTTGGAGCGCTTTGCCCTAAAAAAAAAAGAAACGGTCACTTCCGTTCTACCGAACGACCTACACTTCGACAAGTTGCCCTGCAACGATATCAACTAATTTTTTCTAACACGGTAAAAAAGAAGAGTCCAATGAAAACGAGGAGAGAAAACGAATGAACCCACTTCCTGTCTCCTGTCTTCCTGTCCTACTTCGGTTTCCGTCTGCTTCCCAAAGCGATTGAAAATCAAACACAAATCGTACTTCGTTAAACAAATACAAGTAAAACCTTCCCAGCGATTGCATTTACGTTCAGAGTGCGGTCCTATTGATTTCTCTCCGTTTTGGCAGCCTCATTTTACTCGTCACGTCGAGCTCGACGACGAAACTTAGTTCAACGAAGACAAACGACCCCGTCGACGTTTTACTAAATGACGAGTTGTGCGCTCATTGTTCATTCCCGAAGTTATTAAAGATATATCACCGCCTCGCGAGCTATAGATCATGGAGAGCTTCTAGGGCGTTAGATTCCATCGAGGACGGTACGCACGTATCACGCCGAAAGTCTCTCTAATATATCAAATAATGCGTGCCAGATATTTCGGCTCGACGAAGATGTTCCATGGTCTTTCTACCCGAACTATCGCACAAGATCCCGGGATGCCCGGAGTTAGTAACACTGGCTCAAAGAATCAGTCCCAAGGCATCACGTAACAGAGCTCAGTGTCAACAATGAAGTGACGAATCCTCCACTAAAACCGCGGGTATTACTTTAATTCCCTTGACACGTTCATCTCAACCTCTACCTATACAATCGCGAGTCCTCGTTACAGATCGCACGAGTATCCGTTCGCCCCTCGTCGCTTATCCTCAATTATTCGCGTAACATTTGGGCTTTTTCTTTCCACCGAGTATACAATTTTCATGCACGTGTCGCACGCTCGAGCTTCTTCGGAGAGAACCTCCCTCTCCTATCAGTCCTAAGAAAGTTAACCCTTAACGCTCCAAGTGTGCCTCTGAAGCACCACCGATGTGCGGCGTTCTACTCCAAGTGTGCCTCTCAAGTACCACCGATCCTACCGACTTGCAAGTCGAAGTACGATGAGAATAAGTTGGAGTTGCCGATCGATATTCCGAATTAAAAGTCGGAGCGTCAAGGGTTAATACATGATCTACGAAATTCCCGGATGCTTCTTCGTTTCCGTATACAGAAACGGGGTCAATAACCTGAAGGTGTATACAATTCATGGCTTTGATTCATTTATGCGTGCAGAGTGCCTGGTAATAGACGCTGTGACCCTAAGTGATTACTTGTCGGAAAACGAGGACGAAACCGAACGAGGAATTGCCTTCCCATGGTGTGAGAAACATGGACGATGTAATGGATCCTAAGTTAATCGGAACTCTATGTGATTACCCGCCGTTTCCTCGTCGCACCATCCTCGAATACTCCCAATTAGTTACCCGTGGTTTGACTGTTATTTAATGGCGTTTTAATTCAACAAATATCTGAAATTAACCACGGGACGTCGAAGCTATCAACCGGGATCAAAGAGAATCTTACTCGTATATCAAAGGAACGATGGACAAAGAAAGATCTCGATTGCAATGCTCTTAAAGCTTCCTCTCGTCCCCGTTGTGGCGCTAGTGTAACTTCCAAGTTGGACGTACAATGGGACAAAAAGTAGTCTCATCGCTCTACGTAAAGTCAAAAATTAACACCTAAGTCGACTAATACAAGTTAACTCGGAGTACAAAGATTTACATACGACCACGGTAGTCGCGCATCTAACAATGTTTCCTGTAGTAACTGTTGCGGATGCAAACTATTTCTCAAAACTGATAAAAATACGTTTAAAGACGGACAGCTAATCATCTTTCCTTGTAACGCCATTTGATACGCGTCGAGGTATCGTCTTAAAAAAAGAAAAAAATTCCAGCTAAGTTTCAATAGAAAAAAAAAAAATCATTCCCACTGTCCACGCCGTAACGGAAAGTTCCACTATCTGCACGAACGGTCTTCCAAGTTTCACGGTTTCGTCCCAATTTTTCTAGAAATAATCGCAAGCTGTGAGGCTCTCGTGGCTTTACTCCCGAAGCACTCTTCTCGTAGACATCCGCTTTTTCTCGCTCCAAAGCGCCCTACGTTAGACCCAGTTAACATTGTCTGCAATCTCAACGCAAGCCAGCGAAAGCGGTATTGATAAAGCGAGTAACATTTAGAGCGGTACAAAAGAATGCAATTCCACGCCGTATTCACGCTCGACTTATGCTCTGCGGGTTACGGTACGCGAAGGTAATGCGAAACAGACTTTGTATATAACGCCACCGAGTCACCCGACCCCGAGATTCGAGGTTTACATTACACCCCATGAACGGGAGACTCGGGATACGGTCGCGATAACGGTTCGCCGTATTCGCGATACCGATAGCTCCAAGATCTTATCAACCTGGCACCGACCTCGACGACGTCTCTCCCTCCGTCTTCCTCAAGTTACAAAGCATGACCCCGACGCCATTTAGACAGCGGAAGACGAACGACGTCGATCAAGCTCGATGTATCAATTAATTCTCCTTCGAAATCTGTACTCCTTTGTGTATTGGTATCGTAGTCGCACTTACACGAAATCAATGTCACGGTTTTGGACACAGGACCGATCACCGCATCAAGTTTCAGCGTTGAGGATGACTCGGATACCGAGGCGTCTTCCCGTGTTATATAAATGTAATTTGATAACGAAACCGCGTCCCCTGGGAGGAAAATATCCAACATCCCTGCCCCGGTTACACCTTCAGCGGCCATTAACTACTGAAGATGCCTCGTTATCCGAGTCGGCAAAATCGCCAGGACTGCATCCAAGACCGCAATTAACGTAGTACCAGTCGCACGCTTAACATATACATATACATATACATATATATATATATATCTCTTTCTTTTGCCCCTCAACTCATTCGTACATTCTTTCACCGCTTTCTCTCTCTCACCCTCATTCTCCTAAAATCGTTCATACATTCTCTCAAATCTCTCGCTCTTTTTCTCCTCGCGGACATTCTGTCAACGTTCGCTAGCTTTCTCTCTCGTTCGATTTTTCTCTCACTCTCTGCAATTACCTAGGACGTTTCAACGCAACGCGTACGACTCGACGATCATCTCGGAGTCTGGGCGTTCGTATTCATTGCGCGATTCTATTTCGCTCTTAGGTAATCAATTTCGACGCGCCCAGTCCATTGGGAGGGGAAGGGGGAAGGAGGGAGCGTTATTGATATTCCGTCCCGACAGATCGCGACTTTCTACACGGTACGGAATAACCGGCACGACGTCCCGAGTCGCGTTACCGCGACTCACCTGCCCGTCCTCGCGCCCACGAGTGGCGCGGGGTTGTCTCTCCCCGAAAGCGCGTCCCGCCAATTCAACCGAGGGGAAACGAAGGAAGTCGCCTCTATCTCTCTCCAGGAGTGCGGCAAAGAGTCTCCGCGGTGCTCGCGATCGAGCGGGGATTCTTCACGCAGGGCCAGAGAAGGACGAGAGCTCGCTTCTCCGTCCTGGGGTCGCTCGAAGCCGTCCCGCAAGGGTCGCCCCGCGATAGGGAAATGAGATATTCAGAATGGAAGTCGGCCTTGTTATAGGAATTCCAAGTATCACAGTAGCGAACTCGAAACAAGTGAAAGGACAAGGGAACGTGACGAGGATGTACCTCCTTCGGGCGACTCCTACAGGCACGCGACTTACGGGCGACCCATGAACTATCTGCGAGTAAAGTCACGGACGAGCGCAAAGAACGGCGAGGCCGGGTCAGAGCTAGTCTCGAGGCAAAAGCCTCGTAGATGGAAAAGATCTCGAGGACCTCGCCATGAATTCGAGCTCTGCCTTCCCCGGTAGGGTGGTCCTGTGATCCCCTAGAGACGGTCCTTACGTTCCCCCGTTTCGGATGGCGGCGAACTACTGGTTGTGCGGCAGTATTACGGGTATGGTTTGTTGGGCATTCGGAGGTGGTTGGGTCTGCAGATACTGCATATGCTGGGGCGGGATGGGTATGTGAGGCGGTAGGATGGGACACATGATCGGATAGCTGGGCGCGTGGCCCTGAGGCGGGGCCTGGGGGTAACTCGGCTGGGGCGTGCCTGGAGGGTTGTAGGCGCCTGGAGTGTGCGGAGGGTTCTGATTTGCCGGCGAGGGCGTCTGACTGGGCGGCTGCTGGCCGACGTGAGGGTGCGGGTGCCCGTGGGGACCCATGTACTGGATGCCCGGAGCCTGGGGCCCCGGCGAGTCGTGCTGGTGGTGATAGGACGCAGCCATGTGCGGCGGAGGCGGTGGCGCCTGAACCATGCGTACCATCTGCTGGTAGGCGGGCTGACCCGGGTAAGGCACCTGGAACGGCGGGTGTAGCGGCGCAGGGGCCAGAAGGGGTTGACCCGTCGCAGCCGCCACCTGCATCTGCGAGGCGATGTCCGGCGCGCGATGCTGCATCATCGGAACTGAAAGGCGAGAATCAAATCGACACCAATTATGGAATAATCTTACAACGAGCGGAAGGAAATATGGGCCAAGTTCTACGTGACTTTGTCGTGTTTCAGCTGCCCGATGTATACGGTATAAGTAACCAAACTCTGGCTTGGACGCGATAAACTACGAATTGAACTTGGAATCATGAAATCTTGATTGTGCTCGGCATAATTGTTCACGCAATCGTTAAACCTAGTCAAACCAGAAAGGATTTGAAGGATTCTGTCTTACAAGGAAGGTACCTGAAGTGTCCCCCTCCGATTTTGTTCATTTTTAAATATGTTATAGAGGACTAAAATCTAAGGGACCCATGTTTTTTTTTTATCGGCGGATAAACACTTTTAGATGGTGAAATCAGGCTTCAAAATTGGCCGTGCAAGGAGGTGAGTTGGCTATTTCATATAGAAGCACTCGACCGATTTTCATAAAACAACCATCAAAATGTAGAAAATAAAGAATTATGAAACATGCATTTGGAATTTTTCGAAAAAATTCATTTTTAAGGGGTGAGCCACCCCTTTGAATACTTCTTTTACCCCTTACGCGAGGAGTAATTGCTCTATTCAAATGAAACTTGGTTAATTTATAGACCAGAACAATATAAAAAAAAGTTTCATTTGGATTGAACAATTACTACTCGCGTAAGGGGTAAAAGAAGTATTCAAATGGGGTGGCTCACCCCTTAAAAATGAATTTTCTCGATTAATTCCAAATGCATGTTTCATAATTCTTCATTCCCTACATTTTGACGGTTGTTTCATGAAAATCGGTCGAGTGCTTCTAAATGAAACAGCCAACTCACCCCCTTGCACGGCCAACCTTGAAGCCTGATTTCACCCCCTAAAAGTGTTTATCCGCCAATAAACAAAAAGACGGGTCCCTTAGATTTTAATTCCTTATAACATATTTAAAAATGAACAAAATCGGAGGGGGACACCTCAGGTACCTTCCTTGTTAGAGACCTAGATAAAAAATAAGATTAGGCAGTACTCGGCAACAAAATTCACTTTGGTTGACGAATAAGAGAAGAAAAGTGTCAAAGAAAAATTTAACAGTAGTCACAGTAATTGAGACCGTCTACATTGGTGGCTGAAAGACTCGTCCGAGGGACGAAACTTGCTTAAAAACCGTAAGATGGCTCTTTTACGATACCCGATCATTGACGATTTGGAATGATATCATACGCGTGTGCGATGTAACGCGAATGAACCATGAACGCGCGTTCGAGGTGTACACACAGACCTTTCCGGAATCTCGTTACTGGTTGGCCTTGAGGTTGCGTAAAGGCAGTTGGCGGCTGACTGGTCATAACGTACGCTGCTGGCATCACCACCGTCGTCGGCATGGTTGCCCCGGTGTACTGAGGTGTTTGCGGCGTATGCGGTCTGCTAGGGGTTGGCGTACTCGGTGATCTCTGAAAGTGCGACAATTCGTCTATTAGGTTCGACTTCTGCAAACGCCAAGCGCGTTCTTATGTACGGTTATTTATTTTGCTGCTTATGGCCGACCCCACCAACGCTGAAGCTATCCCAGACCCACATAAATATCAGTCAAAGCCAACGGGAGCTTAAACCTCGCATTCTTTGACGAGCGATCTTATAATTATAAGAGAAAAAGAGAAGCTTACACTCGTGCATAATGGCTGCGATCGATAGAGGTGCTGAAAAAAGAAAAAGAACGCAACATTTTTCAGACGCGAATTGAGTATCACCAATACAACATTAATAAATGATGAAGAAGAAACAATGATACTTCGGAAATATGTGTGCTTCGCACAAAATGCGAATACGGTTTTCATTGTACATATCACGTATGATTGTCAACTGCATGAATGTTCATCATCATTCTCGAAGGATAACGGTGTACCGAATACACGCAATATATCAAGTCTAATAATATTGAGAAACTTCTTTCATACCTATCCCTGTACGCGCAAAGATTTATATAAAGGCTAAAACTGTAACCATCCTTTGGTGAGATTTAGAAAAGTGTACAATCGTCTCTTAAATCAGAGCTACGGAGCATATACCTCTCTAATTCGCTGATGGGATCGCCCTTAAGTCGAATATTCGATTAATCCTCTATTCATCGGGTCATCTTTTAGAATATCTGTTTTCGCTTACTTTATAAATTCCTTAGCCTTTTTATCCGTAACCATTTCCTTTTGAAGCAATACTTGATTGAGCTTCTACGTTCTATTAGGACGTACGACTAATCAGCGGTTTTATAATATCCTAATTCTTTCTTCTACTGTAAATCCAATAAAAGAAGCGATGATCATCATACACCTTTTACATCATTAATATTCTGAACCGTTCAACGATCGAACTGCTGCTTCATTTAGCTGAGTGTTAATAAGAGTGTTAATAAGAAGCTGTGTGTTAATAAGAATTAGCAAGAAATATCTTGATAGCAAAGGAGTTATAAAAAGTATAAATCATTAATGAAATATACATTGCCAAGTTAAAAGTTGCACACAAATAAAACATTTTCAGAAATGGTTGACTTACCGGCGTGAAGGGTTTAGCATTGGGATTGAACTCTTTAGCGTTTGGATTTAACGTGGACTTTTTGAAAGCAGTCGTGATTTTCTCGATGACTGGTTCCTGCTGCGTCTGCTGCATGGGCGGAGTGTTCTGTTGTTGCTGCTGGTTTTGTTGCTGAGATTGCTGTTGTGGAGGCTGCTGCGGTTGTTGTTGAGGCGGTTGTTGCATAGGACTACTGGAGCGTACAGAAAGAGGTGGACCCGATGGCGGTTTATTGGTAGCTACTGGCTCCTCTTGTAAAGGCGGGTGTTGTTGTTGTTGTTGTTGATGCGGAGCTGCATGTTGTGGTTGCTGTTGTTGAGAAGTTGGATGCTGCTGTTGTTGAGAAGTTGGGTGCTGCTGTTGTTGAGAGGTTGGGTGCTGCTGTTGTTGAGAGGTTGGATGCTGCTGTTGTTGAGAAGTTGGATGCTGCTGCTGTTGTTGTTGCTGCTGCTGCTGCTGGTGCTGCTGCTGCTGTTGTTGTTGTTGCTGCTGCTGCTGTTGCTGCTGTGGTTGTGGTGGAGAGGGGTGCTGATGAGATTGTTGGTGATGTTGCTGAGGAATTTGAAGTTGTTGAACGGATTCAGATTGGTGTTGCTGTTTCCTGGTTAATGTCGGTGGCTCCTGGGCTGGTGAGTCAACTAATTTAAACTCTGTCGCAAACTGCCTTAATTCCGAATGTTGTTCGTCCCGTCCACGTGGTGTCGGTACCTTTAAACGAACAGTTACCTTAGTAATTATTCGTAGATTGTCCAAGTAAACTCTAATATTTACTTATAAAATTCAACTAACTTATAACTACTGGCGTTGGATAACTTTCATGTAAAAATTAGAAATAATGTATCTGCATGCAAATTAGGATCAAAAGGGCAGAATAACTTTTTACCTTTCTGTGCTCCGCCTTCGGTGTAACTAGTTCGCAACGTTGACTGTCCACGGAATTGTGCTGTTGCAATGGAGTGTGCTGTTGGTGAGCAGCCTGCTGCTGTTGTTGATGAGAGGATGCGATATTTGCTTGAGGGAATGGAGCCGGAGGTGCTTTATCTGTTTGATAAACCTGTTGTCTACCCGGTCGTTCTCGTTTCTCGGCGGACATTTTATTTTGCGAAGATGATGACTGTTGTTGTTGCTGTTGTTGCGGGGGAAACGGCACTTGAGCTATTGGTGAAGCAACTTGAGACTGTGGTATGGGTTGAGGCATCGCTGAAGAGAAAAAACACATGTATAAGAAAAATCCATACCTATTTTAAAATTGTTATATTCGTAACAAAAACCTACACAAAATAACTTACTAGCCATTGAAGCTACAGATGGTGGTGGTTGTGATGATGGTGGTAGAACAAATGGCGGTGTGTTGTATGTAACCACCACGCCACTTGGAGACATTCCTACATTAAGTGGTACTGGATGTTGAGCCGAGGGGTGGCTAGATTGAATTCCTACAGGCATGTTGGATTGAGCAGCATTGACATTTACAGCAACAGGTGGTGGTTGATTGAAAACAGCTTTACTAGACATAGGTCCTGGGGAAAGTGGCGGGGGTGTTGACCTTAGAAGTTTCCCGGCACCACTGTTTTTTCTTTTACACGGTGGAATGTATTTTCCTTCATTTGGTCTTACCTAAAAATCGAATATTCTTTCATAGCCTTTTCACATCATATTAGTTTGGTTTACACGATTTTGTCTTTCCAAATAAATGAGAGATGAACTAATACAATAAACCATACCACTGAAGCAAACCTCTCCTCTTCGTCACCATTTTCAAGATCTAATCGAGCCTTATGGTTAGGTTGAGACTCAATTTCATTGGCTATCTCTGTTGCTCTCTGTTCTTGATCCTTATAATCCTTTGTATCTTTACGCTGAAGTGGTAAGGTATACCCTGATAATGAAGGTTCATATGTTGATTGAATGCCGAAAACATTCTCATTTCTCCGAAACATTTCATTTACATCCCAACCATTCTGCAATATTAATGAAGATTAGTACTTTGCCTTCATCTTTGGATTACAAAAATATTGAATAAATACATTGTAATAAAGGATTAAATAAATAATTTGTCTCTTACAGCAGTCCCATCTAATTCTAAATCATCCCCATTCATGGTTGAAGGCGCGTCCCAGGGCTCTAAATCTTTTTCTCCAACTATACCATTGAATTTACTAATTGCTGTGTCAGTTTGGAAAGTATCTTTAATTGCATAATCCAAATCAACATCTTTAGCGGACATAGTAATAATATCTTGAGGCTTAAAGATGAGTTTTTCTACGACACTGTCGACACAAATTTTTCCAGTACTGTCAACACGATAAGCCATTTCCAAAACAACATCAAAAAGGCTTGAGAAAGTTCTAAACACGCCTTCATATATCGATCCATTCTGTGTCTGAATCTGGTTGAAAAATAATCATTATTATAACAACACAATACACATCCTTCCAGTCGAAATCTATATGCACATACGTAGATGAATTGTTTAAAGGTATAACTTTAAAAATATGTGGAAATCACCTGGACTATGCTGCCTACATGGCTTGTGATGGCGTGCATGAAGTGGGCATTATTATATACACCTTCAGCAACTACTTGTGGTCCCCGTGCCCGCGGGGATCTTAAAACATACATTGAACATTGTTACAGATAAGTATCAAGTGTATTTAAAGTAACAATAAGAAATCTTGCAAAAGTTTTAAACTAGATGTTTATACCAAATTTTCTATTGTTCTTCTATTCACTTCTTAAAATGTTAACAATAAGTAACTATTTATACGAGTATAACTTCAGCAGAACATTAATTGAAGTGAATATACCATAAGTGGTTACAAATAATACTTATTTCTTTGATGAAATTTTAACAGAAATACCTGCTAAAAATGTGATGCTTAAAATTGTACATTTTGTATTACTTCATTATAATTTTCAGATGAAATGCTTTAAATTTAATTATAGATCAATTACGTTAATAAAATGATTAAAATAAACATTTGAATTCATGCTACTTATCAGGTCTACATGTAAAAGATTGATATAAAACACTGAGTTATTCTCCTGATAGAACTTTAGCTGACATATTTTATGAGTGACAATGTGCCCATGTACAAGTAGGAAAGAATGTGACATTAATTTCACATTTATATTCTAAAATGATTTGTAAGATTAAATGTCTTTGATATTGTCTGCTAAAGGAATATTTAATTTACCATTTGCATCCATTATAACAAAATGATACACATTTAATTCTCATTGTATATTAAACATATTACAATATGAATCCACATGCATTACAAAATAAAAAAAATTGGTTAATTATGCAGAAAAGAACTGTTTTACTCAAAGGACAATATTTAATGCTTGAACATTTATACAAAAATAACTCGCTAATTTATACCTAGTAGGATTGGAACGATTCTTCCTCTTGCTGTTCATTTTACCAGCCAACAATGGCTCTTCACCGATAATTGGTGGAATACTGCCGCCGGTTTGTTGGGGGCCTTCTCGTTTCCTTGTGGGGACCGGAATTTTGACTAATTTCCTGGTGACACCTTAAGGCTAAACAAACTACGAAGGGTCAATCCCTGACGTTAAGAAAGGGACGTGTGCTAAAATGTGCAAGACTCCAAGACTAGACGTGTCAGGGATAAACTTTCTGGGATTCCTTACGGACAAAGTCATAAAAGAATGACAATCAAATGAACTGTTCGACTGCACCAGGAATTTTTCTCTGACGCCTGGTAGGAATTTTAGGTTATAGATGCAATACAAACGGTGGGTCTCGCCAGGTGGGCTTAAATTCCCACACTTGAATCCAATGGCGATGACAGGTTGGATAGTCGGTGCCTCACGATTGAAAGCACGAAATCAAAGAGGACGCAATGCGAACATAGGATGCACCAACGCGATAACTTTAGGTTGCGTGACGTAACTTGGTCCTTGGGTTACTGTGAGGCGTCCATATGGAATTCCGTCTAGCCGGAATCGGCAACTTCGAGGCGGCACCCTCGACAACACTGATTTCACCCGCGATTAATCTACTTCTACTTAATTAATCAACATGTGGTAAATGGTAAAACTCAGCACAGTCGCCTGATCGGGCCGATCCCGGTGACTGTTCGAACTGATCGCCACCTAGCGTCGACATTTTAAATTATCTACCCTTCCCTACAGTTACGTTCGTATATTCATACCTAATTTAGGCCGATATTTAATTCGCGCTACAAGGACAAGCGACGAATGCGAAGCTCAGGGCCTTTATTACGTATTTTTGACGAAAGCGCTCACTTCTCGCACTTTCATCTCACGTGGATTTATTCACCGAATTACGTATTCACTATATGAAAGAACGAGATCACTAGCATTCGGGTCCAGTAATGTTGTTAAATAAAGGTAGATACCTTGTCAATCGAAAATTGTGAGAGGTAGTGTGTTATAGGCAGGAAAGGCGGTAAAAGTAAAGAAAAGGACTCGAGTCTATGCTTCACCATTTCGCTTAAAAATTTGCACTGAGCCAATTCATATGAATGGTCTCGCATTTTCACCACCAAAACGTTCCGTAATACTCTGAGCTACTCATTTTTCACATTTTCGCTCAATTCGCTTTACGTAATAGACCCCCTGGCTTGAGCTCCGTCTATATATTCTTACTCTTACGTCCATGGTGGAACCGGACTATAACGACGTTTACACATGCTCGACACCAGTAGCTATGCAATGATAGTAGTAAAATCGATGTAAATTAGGAAGTATAAATGTACTTAATATCTTTTTAGCGGAATACTATCGAATGTGATAATAAACTATTTTTTGTGTAATTTAAAAGTGCTAATTACGAGCCCAACTGGGTGTCCATTACATGTGTAGAAACGTAGCTTTGGTACTTTCGAATTGTGATGTCAGCTAAGAAAAACAAACTCGCTACCAAACTATCAAAGGACGTTCCTGGATGTTTTCTTCAAAAGAAATTTGGTTCTTGCGAGTTTCTTTGAGTTGTGGACTTTGTTCGTTGATTTAATGAAAACTTCACTGTATATAAATACACACGTATGCGTGGACTGCATTGCTTGACAAAAAGTAGTTGATGGGGAATGAAAAAAGTGCCCTTAGTGGGCTCGAAGTCGATGAGAAGGCCATAGAAATTACCGATTTTTGGTTACATCACAATGCCGTCATTCAAGGATCGAATCCTCAAAATCTGTCGGTATTTATCAGCGAGCCGTCGTTACATTCCTGGGCAAACTTTGGAAGACCTTCACCTTTAGAGAGAAATGCAAAGGTTATCTTACAGATTTTAACTTCTTTGTATACCTTTAAACAGTAACTTAATATTTTATTTAGTATACCTGACTACCTTTATTTGTTACATTTTTGGTTTTGTCTGTTGACTTATTCTGTGATTTATAACAATATATGTTGATAATGTTAATTTGTCAATATACTTCTACATGGATAACTTCTGTATAGTTAATGATGTTATTGGTCATTGTTACACAATAAATGCTGGTACTTTTATGAGTTGTAGAATAAGGCCGTTATTCATATCTCATTTATAGCAGTGCTTTTAAACGTCTTTTAGTTAAAGATGATTGGATCGCTGCTAAAAGACGCCATACTCGTACCTTCTTTTATGATCACTTTTATTTAAAAGGCCACTTTTATGAAATGTAATATAACAGCATTGGAAAAATGTGACGACTGCGTTACGCTCATGTGCCCAGTGCGTATGTTTTTTGTATGCCAAAAATTCAGTCTGCTGAACATTGCCACAAAAATGAAAAGCAAGTTTGACAGAATGAAGCCAGAACCAACGCCTAATTTCTTGGTTGACCAAAAATGACATAAATTCGACTTTAACAGTCCCTGATATTTATTTGATGCCTTGTATTCACTTTGCGAGCTTTTACTTTATGAAAAATATTAATGCATTCCATTTTTCATGAACGATTTTGACAACTAAAAGCTGTCAAAATTTGATGTATGGTTTTGACAGCTAAAAGCGGCTTTAAAGTCCCCTACCCACTTTTAGAGAATTGTCACTCACTTTTATCATAAAAGCGTTAAAAAAGAAGCTTGAAAGAGTATGAGTAGGTATCGCTGCTAAAATATGTGTTTTAACGCTAAAAGTGAGATATGAGTAAGGACGTAAATCTATTGGATATGTATATCAAGATGCCGATTGTCAAACTTTTAATGCTTTACTACCAGATTATCCTTGATACTAATACTAAATAATAATGTACCAATGTATTTCTTGATAATTATATTGCACGTTGAACATATTTATTCCATTGAAAATAAACGACATCATAAATAATAACAATAATACATAAAATATATAAAATTATGAACTTAATGAAATTAAATATGTTGTCAAATATAAATTTCTTTTATGTTTATGAACACTAGCTAGGTGCCATGGTAGTCACTGGTATACGATAACCGATTTGTAATAACATACTCATCATTTGTTTTGAATCTCATGTTATAAGTAATGTGTTCACAGTGATTTCATTAATCATGGTATTCTTAAGACTACACTTTAAAAATGTATATTATTATTGAATATGCATTGATTCTTCAACAGTAGTAGTTTAATGTATACAATATTTTGTTTTAGAATTTGATGTTATATCGTCATCCTTGTATACTGAAATATGTATCCTCCTGGCACAGGGGAAGCAAATTCTTTCTTGCTACCGAAGAGGTCAGACCACTAGTGCAAGTTATCAGTTCATTAACAACTCTTCAGATTTGCATTGGTTTGCATAGTATTCTTCGTGCCTTAATTTTCCTTCATAAAAATGTACGAGCCTCGCACAATAATGTATGTAGCAGTTCCATATATGTAACATCTGAAGGTTTCTGGAAATTAGGTGGATTAGAGCATTTATGCAAATGCTCTGAAGTTATTACGGCACATATTAAAAAAACAAAGAATTATAGATATGAAAAGGCCATACCACCTGAAGAGAAAGAAATGAAATCTGACATTCCTTTAGATCCTTATGCAATTGATCAATTTGCATTTGGTGTATTGGCAGAAGAAGTTTTGGCCTCAAAGAATTCAGGTAAATTTTACATAATACATTGGAATTTATTGATAAATATTTACCATTCTGTTCATGTTTTAGATGATGTTCCAGCATTGGCAGAGTTTAGTGACTTATGTAAGCGGCATTTGCAAAATGTCGAACCATTGCTGAGACCTAAACTACCAAGCTTACTTTCTCATCCATTTTTTACTCATGATTTTATTAAAATCCATGCATTTTTGATGGAATTACCACTGAAAAGTGAAGACGATAAACAAGAATTTTTCCTGTACGTCACGTTTTACAGAATAGAAAAAGATTCCTCAAATATTAGAAATGGAATAAATTTTTTACAATTTCTTGTATATTTAATGAAAATTAGAGTTGTAATAAAATGCATGACATCTGTTGTAATAATGATTAAATTATTAAGAAACCTTGATTTAATAAATATGAGAGCTTTCTTTTTACTACAGGAACTTGGTCAAGCAATTAAGAATGTTTCCTGAAAAGATAGTAGCCGAGCAGTTAGGTAAACTATTGTTATCAAGAATGGTTTTGTTGGATTTTACCGCTCAGGCTAGATTATTGCCGGTTGTTTTAAGGCCCAAAGGTAAAATAATGAATCTAACAATTAATAGCTTAAACTGTTACAACAGAAAGCAATAAATAAATCTAAAAATAACAGTATACCGTTAATGGCTAAAAACTAAAAATTTCTTTTTTTACAGAGGAGAACAGTGACACAGAATGTGGTCTATTTACTGTTTCAACATTCAAGAGTTATCTAGTGCCAAAGATTTTACAAATGTTTTGTGTTCGAGACGTGTCTATAAGACTATTATTGCTTTCACACTTCAATTCTTTTATGCATGTGTTCCAAACGGATGAACTGAAAAGTCAGCTGTTGCCAGAATTACTCGTTGGAATTAAAGACAACAATGATACTCTTGTGAGTACAACATTAAGAGCATTAGCCGATTTGGTATCTATATTGGGTGCAGCTACAGTCATTGGTGGGAACAGAGGAAAGCTATTTACTGATGGTCGTCCAAATAAAGTTAACAAACATGTGGAAACAAAGAGTGATACTAAAGATGGAGGAAAACTAATAAGTACATTAAAGGTTCCTATAAGTGCAAATAACGTAATATTCGATTTGCCAGAAAGACTATCACCAGATGGTGGTGAAGATAGGCTTGAATCGAACTTTGCATTTACTGAGGATGAAACTACATGGTCGGATTGGGAGGCACAAGAGTCCACAAATAATGACCATGATCTTGTGAAATCTGTTTTAGAAAAAGTTACCGAATCAATAGAAACGCCAGTTTCTGAATCGCATGTGTCGAATGTGGATTCTTCAAATAGTAAAGATGTAAATGATAAATCTAAATATAATAAGAAGGTGTTGATGTCTGATATATCAGAATTAGACATAAAGCATTCAAAACAACCTCATCAGATTACAGATGAGATTGATTTTTTTACTGACATGGAACCAGTCATACAAAAACCGCAAGTTTTATGTATAGAAGAAGCTGTATCTAGTAAAAGTATGTTTGACGTAAATATAAATAGTACCATAGAAGAGGATCAGAATAATGGATGGAACGAAGATTTAAATGATTGGGGCATGGATGTCACGTCAGAATCAAAAAATTGACACAATTACTATTCCTTAATTAATTGTATATAAAATAAAATAAATGAGGATTTTGTTCCAGGGATTATTGTTATATCAAGGTAAATTTTAATTAATCACAAATTTACCTTGCATTGTATTCTGTTTCCGAAGTTATGAATATGCTTTAATAAGATGGTAAATAAAACAATGAAATTTCATCGGTCCACATAAGTGGGGTGTAAATGTATAATAAAGTTCTTTATGCCTTCAATTTTGTTTAAATCAAAAATAAGTGTACAATTTGTTTAACAGTACGTACGGTTGTTACAATTTATAATACAACGTATATTACGTATATTACGTAAGCCACTTAATTTACCGTAGGAAATCGTAGAAAGCCAGTAGCATTTGATTGTCCTCGACGAATATTGTAACTGAAAAAACGATATCTGCCGAGGGTGAACAACGCATATTCACAAAAATAATTACATAAATTAGGCAAGCGGCTTGACTATTAATTTTGTACAGCATATTCCAACGTTACATGAAATAACTAATTCTATGACGCCGACAAAGACAAAGAGGATTTCAACTTCAATCAAAATTCATTTAAAATCGGCGCGCATTAGCCAACATTCTATAGCGCATGCGCTGTACGTATTTAAGAGCTGTTGAATCCCATGTATTTAGTATATACGTAGTATAGCCTGGTGTATACTACGTACTAAAACGAATTCGAACACGGCCTGAGTAAATGATCTTCAGTATTTTGTCGTGCGTTGTATGTTTCATACGCCTTTTTCCAAATATACAATTTCAAATGACTAAATTTATATGAATCAAGTATATTAAATAACAAAAAAATGTTGGGTAGAATATCCCAGGCTCCATTGATTGCGGCGATTAAAAACAGGTAGTATGCTGGAAAATGAAATAATTGGAATTTGGAATTCTAACCTCATTGCATTTCATGCCGACTAATAGGCGTGCGGGATTATAATACTAAAGAATTTCAGTTAATTAGATTGATTAATTGCCAGATTTACTATTTACCTTTATATTAATACTTTCATCAAATATCGTTTAATGTCATGATTGGGCATTGTCAGTAGATATTTTCTTTTCCTATATCTATATATATATATATCATTGCTACTGATATTTCGTCATATAAGTTATAAATAATAAAAAGTGTATATGACTTCTGTTATAATGTATGATATGAGATTATTGATCTATTAATTTATTTATAAATGTTCAGAATTTGATTGTTTCATAACAATTCTACATGGGCTTATTGATAATAAAATAGTGTATTCATATATAAAAGACCTTCACAGTTTACCAGTTGATAACATTTTCTCTGATTATTTGCAATTGCTATCCAGTTCGTCCCAAGGAAATTGCCTGAATCGATGGCAAAGATGTAAGTTTTCATCGCAGATGAAATCACCTTCGGATGTCCAATCAACAGAGACTATTTCTCCATTTCCACCGTTAACGGAACCTATCCCTAATCTTCCAAAACCTATCTATGCTACCGCCAAAGAAGAACACCAAGTGACACAAATCACAGTTTTGCCAAATGGTCTGAAAGTTGCATCTGAAAATCGTTTTGGCAAATTTTGTACTGTGGGTGGTAAGCACACTAGTTAAAAAATTATATAAATATAAGTACACCTATAGTGTGATTTATTTGAATAACATGAAACAACATTATTGGCATATTTTTAGTTTTAATCGACTCAGGTCCACGATATGAAGTAGCATATCCAAGTGGCATATCTCACTTCCTTGAGAAACTGTCTTTTAACGTAAGTCATTAGCTGTATACATTAGGAAAATTGAGTTTTTCTGTGCATCTGTAATAAATCTGTTTACAGTCGACTAAATCTTTTGAAAGTAAAGATGCAATAATGCTAACATTAGAAAAGCATGGAGGAATTTGTGACTGCCAGGCATCACGAGATACATTTGTCTATGCAGCTTCAGCAGAACGTCAGGGGTTGGATATGGTGACCAGAGTATTAGGAGACATTGTTTTGAGGCCTCAAATTACAGATGATGAGGTATTTATATTAATCAGAACCTTTCAATAATTATTACAAAAGTTTTATAAGTAAATCAATATTGTAGTTGAATGCGGCCAAACAAACTGTACAATTTGAACTAGAATCACTACTAACAAGGCCAGAACAAGAACCATTACTAATGGATATGATACATGCGGTAAGATACTATTAAAATATTTTTGAAAGTAAACTTTAAGTTTATAGATCATTTTTATCAGGCTGCCTACAGAGATAATACATTAGGTTTGCCGAAAATCTGTCCGAGTGAGAATATAGAAAATATCAACAGACAAATTTTATTCACATACCTAAAAAATTACTATACACCTGCCAGGATGGTAGTTGCAGGAGTTGGTGTTCACCACAAAGATTTGGTAGAAGCAGCACAAAAGTAATGATGCATTTCTATACTATTTTCGCTTCTTTAAAACGTTTATCGAAATAAGGTGTTACTACATTTTTTCCATGCAGATATTTTGTAGATGAGAAACCGATTTGGGAAGAAGATGATACTCTTCTTCTGAAGGATAAAAATCTTGGTTTGGTGGATCACTCGATAGCACAGTACACAGGCGGTTTTCTTTTAGTAAAGTATTGTTCTCAATTACACTCTATATAAAAGTAACGTCATATAAGTGCGTCTACTTTTATAACTTACAATTTGTATAATAAATTACAACAGGAGGAATGCAATGTTCCTGTGTATGCTGGACCTAGCGGATTACCAGAATTGTCTCACGTCGTTATAGGTTTAGAGGGTTGTTCTCATCAGGATCCAGATTTTGTTGCAATGTGTGTATTAAATATGATGATGGGTGGTGGAGGCAGTTTTAGTGCTGGAGGTCCTGGAAAAGGAATGTACACTCGATTATATACTAATGTTCTTAATAGGTAATTTATAAATCAAATTATTGGGAAGTAAGATACATGACTGAAATATATAACTACATTAATTATTGTACTTTTTGCATTGGTTTTAGGTACCACTGGTTGTACAGTGCAACAGCATATAATCATGCCTACACTGATACAGGATTATTCTGCATCCATGCTTCTTCTACCCCTACACATGTTAGAGAAATGGTTGAAGTTATCGTTCGTGAAATGGTTGCAATGGGTGGTAATATTACGGATAGTGAATTAGCAGTAAGTTTTTAATTTCTACTTTTTTACTGTACCTTTTTCAAAGTATTCTATGAAAATTCATTGCATTTTAGAGAGCAAAAAAACAACTACAATCGATGCTTCTTATGAATTTGGAACAAAGACCTGTAGTGTTTGAAGACATTGGAAGGCAGGTTTTAGCAACTGGAAGCAGAAAACGACCGGAATATTTTATTCAAGCAATCGGTGAGTTGACCTTCATTGTTACATCTCAAAATTACATATTGCAGTTCAACTTTGTTATAAACATGATTTACTGTAAGTGGCTTTCATTACACAGATGTAGAAACATATTTTCTAACAGTGTTGTAATAATTTTTTAAAAGTATATACATTTCTCTAAACCTGTGTAAGAATAAATTAATGTTTGTATTCTCTTGTATTATAATACGATGTGTATTATACACAGAAAAATGACAAGTGCATACATGTACGCACGTTGAATAAGGTATAGTGTTATGTATAATAATGTTATGATGTATGCACTTGGCATCAAATAGCATTTTCATTATAAATTATTAACTTAGATGAACTGTAGTTTTAGAAGGATAAATGAGAATGATTATTTTTATTTCATACAGACAAGATAACAAAAGACGATATCACCAAAGTAGTACGTCGCTTACTCAAATCACCACCAAGTGTGGGTGCCCGAGGAGAAGTGAGAAGTATACCATCACTCGCTGAAATTCAAGCAGGGTTCCTTGATGAACAAGGTCGATTGCCTGGCTCGCGAAATAGGTTATCACTTTTTCGTTAACGATTTTATGATGAAACTAACTAGTTATTCTAGGTTCTTCTCAAGAAGTGTTTCCTCAAAACGTAACGCATCATTTATGAAAATTAAAAAATGAGAAAGGCTTGGCGTAGTAGCAATCCAATACCTGTCAAGTACAGCTCGATAAATAAAAATAAGAAATTGAGAACTGATGGAATGCGATTACTCCAATCAGAAAAAGAACATATGGAGGAAAATCTTATGAAAAATAACTCACATGTAATTTTTCTCACCGTAAATCAAATTCTTCGGGGTCTCAGCAGATAAATATGTTCTAATCCATATTTATGTTTCTAATATATTCATTCTTATCATTTTGCGTAAATATAAGTTTTGTGACAACTATCACACACGGTAAAAAATGAACATTAATGAATGTTTCTCACTCTGTTATTAAATCTACTATGACTAAATTATGTAGATTGTATAAATAGATAGAAAGTAAATATTTAAATATAAATTATCACGATACTTTGCAAAGTTACTCAATATTCTGTATTACTTCAAAACATTGTTTCATAAAGTCTCATTTAGATGTTTCTTTACTTTTTATTGGTGTACTGAAATAACAGTAAAAATATGAAACTTCAAGGTTTATATAAATTGCATAATTACCACGGAATATATTGTTGTGTTGTGTCACCATAGCAAACGTATTTAATGTCATAAACTTTCAAAAGCATTTCCATATTTTGGTTCCAGTGTTTTTTAAATTCATCCCAATCTATCATAAACTTGCTTATTTCTTTCTCCGTATTTTCAACAACATTGTCATATAACTTTTGGACTGTCTATTGGGATATAATATTTTCTGTTGATAAATGAATTATTAAATAAGATAATTTGTACCTACTTTTGCATATTCATCTATAATGACATCCATTTCAATATCATTGTTAATAATATGCTTCCTGAATTTCATAACATTGTATTGCATAACTGGCGTCTTGTATGAACTGCTGAAGCTTCGCACGGCTATAGATGATTTTCGGTCTAAAGCTTTCGAAATTTTTGAAAGTGAAATGCGTTGCGGCATATTTAATTGATACCGTTCGATAAATATCTTATTAACGTTTCCATCTAATGAAGTAAATTTAGAGTTACTTATAAAATTTAAAACTTTATGATTTAAGGTAATAAATTGACTCAATGTAAACGTATTGTTGGTGTGTTTAGTAGATGTTTCTTTAACCGCGTGAAATTCTTTATACATTTTACTTGACAAATTTTCGTCTGCATTCTCCATGGAGAGTTTACTACTAACATTAAGCAGTCTTTGATTTAAGATACTATATAAATCCAAAGATTCGTCCAAATCTTTTAATTTATGAACAACAGCCCTCAGTGGTTCAATCGATAGTAACATTGTTGGTTTATACGAATCACAAAGCTTTCGTAGGTTATCCTATATAGAAGAATATGTTTAATAGAATAAGAAAATATTTATCAGATTTTTGCATATTAGTAGTTAAATAGCTCATAACAACTGTACAATTACTTAATTTTACATGAAATGAAAATTATATTATGAAACAATATATCCAATAACTGAGACAAAATGTAATAGAACTTATTAAATAACATTTTTCTTATCTGGTGCAATTCTTTAACGCTTACTTTATATTGTTCAAATGTAAGTTTAATATTGTCACATAAAATCTGTTCATTTTTTCGTAAGTTTCCAACTAATGTCTCCGAAGAATTCCTATGACCTGGATATCCATGTGACACTTTGAGACTTTCTAATACTTTATCACGTCTAGTAAAACCTTCTTTGATCATATTTTCTACCGTAGTAATCATATGTTTCTTCTTCGACATGATAGGAACAATATGCATCTTGTTAAAATATTCAACACACTTCAGAATCCAGTTCGCTGTATATTGTTTCAGTACTTCGTAAATTCGTAAATTCTCTGTTGGAAGGACAAAGTTTCTGTTATCAATCGTTAATTATAGTATAATGTCACTTAAATAATTTGCGAATTCACAATGACAGAGCAGCTGTAAAATCTCTCCATTATTTTGTCAAACGACCTTCTCGAGAATTTTAAATTTTCAGATCGGACCCAATTTGTAATCCTATTCGATAGAATTGTACACACCAAGTCATAAGTCCATGACAACATTAGGGAGCGCATGCACAAAGATCAAAGTTTGGACTTATGCACCTTTTTTACTTTGAACAACAATAACTATTACAAAATTAGACATTAACTACCTTTGCAGTAGATCTTTGAGTTTGCCACATTACGCGTGTATCGAGAATTAAAAAATAAGTCCGACATTCAATCCCATTGTTAACTGGCAATTTTACAGCGCTAGTCGTTCCGGTACGAGTTAAAATTACATTTTTGTTTTCGTTTCAACCCATTTGATTATCTTCTAATTAGACTTTAAAAGGGAATTATTTTTTTGCAGTCCGTTTTTTTTTTATTGAGTGTACTTTTTGGTTTTAGGGTCAACTCTACTGTAGTCTTTATTGAAAACTTAAAATGTTCGAGTTGGGTTGCCTGAGAAAGAACGCCTTATACAAAAGGTTATTATGCAGATTTGTAATTATCCCATATGAAAACAAATCATTACCTGCCAATTTCTTTATCCAAACATCCTCTGTTTGAAGAAGATAACAGTGTAACCGAAGTACTGTCTTCTGCATTAAATCATGGTACATACTGTCCGATATTTGCTTCGGTTCTTTCACAGACGAGAAAAAACTCTGTAACATTTTATTACATCGTCCCATGAGTTAAAATAAAATATTACCTAATGGGTACTATACTGTATACAATGGCGGACATGAATGCCTCCCCTGCAGATACGGCATCGCCTGTGCAGGATGAGAGGGCATCGATGTCTCTCAGTGTACAATGGCGGACATGAATGCCTCCCCTGCAGATACGGCATCGCCTGTGCAGGATGGGACGGCATTGATGTCTCCCAGTGTATAAGGGTAGCAATGTGTTCGGTAGTAACGCAAGTGTGTTTAGACGATATGACATTTCTGACAATATTTTACGTGAAGTAAAAAATCTTAAGCATATATCACGGAATTTTCCTCGATTTATTATATAGCCATTGTACCATTGCTTTTTCTTGAATGCGGATGAAGGTGCTCCAAATGATATTCATAACGATTGAAGCAAAGTGGTTTCCATCTAGTGTTAGATCATTTGAGCCAAATAGTACATTCATGTAATTAGTTAAACTCTTTGAGATATTCTGCCTCTTGCTTTTACTTTGAAATTCTCCGTTAGACCTCACGTCTTTGAAATTATAGCATCCATTTATTGGTACTGAAACAATTGCAATTAATTATTAATTTAATTAATAATATAAAACTTAATATAATGTATTGATATATTTCCTTGTTGAATTTACTTCTTACAGCAGGAACTGGTATTTTTAAATCTTCCATTCTATCACCACTCATACTCAAGACTGAAAGCCAATCGTTAACTAATGGACTTACAGGTATATTTTGTTGTGAATAACTTATATCGGTTTCGGTGAGATTTATGACATTGACAGCAAACTCTTTAGTTTCGTCATATAGTTTATTTATCAGTTGTTCAATAGATATTTTGCATCTGTCCAATGTAAGGGAAATTTCCTCATGAAATTTCACAACATGCAGTATACCATCCGTGCTAGAAAATATTAGAATATAGAGTACGTCTTGAACGCATTATCGCAAACAATATACAACAGAAATTTATGCTACACTTACTGGTACAATATTTTATTTTTTTTCTGTTCGAGCTCTGAAATTATTCCCTTAATTGTCTTTTCCAACTTCGAAGTGCTTATTATTGCTGCACGGTCTATCAATTTCTTGCATGATATTAATTCCTTTTGAAAAAACTTATATTCTTCATTGTTAAAATTACCACCATCTTCAAATAATCTACAGAATTACATACATGCATTAAAACAAAAGGCTCCACATTTTAACATTTCAGTATACACTCACTTAATTGTTTGAAGGAACGTATTGTTTTTATCATGTAAATATGAAATTTTGCTGTTAAATGAATCCTGATAAGTACTGATGCTGTCTTGTAACATCTTTTCGCATTCGTTAAATCTTCGATTGATCTAAGCAAATGAAAATATACCACTAGTAATGGAAGGAATCCCTCTAATAAATTATGCATGATGATTTAATGCACACAGTGTAATTTTTGAAGGAATGTATTGTTTTTATCATGTCAATATGAAATTTTGCTGTTAAATGAATCGTGATAAGTACTGATGCTCTCTTGTAACATCTTTTCGCATTCGTTAAATCTTCGTTTGATCTAAGCAAATGAAAATATACCACTAATAATGGAAGGAATCCCTTTAACCAACGTCTTAGAAAAATAATATCAGTGAAAAGTTCATTAAATTAAAAATAAACGTTAAAAGTGAGAATTATTTTGTGATCTTTTTAGTATCCATAATTAGAAAAAGCGACAAATATTTGGCATTTTTTAAAATTGAGGATTCTGAATGTGCAATAAATATTCTATCACGGCCAAGGAAAACCTCATGCTTTTTTTACTGCTGTTACGTTATTAATATTTATTCTTTTCACGTTTAAGTGGAATTTTTGAATAAATTAATTTAAATACCTTGTTTTGCAGATGTTTGATTTTAGCGAATGTTTGTATTTCATTAATCAAGTTTTCTAAATCTACCAAATCTTTCATATAATCAGTTGAATTTGATTTCTCTTGGAGCAAAAACTTTTCTAAATTAACAGTCAGAGCTTGAAGCTCTATATGTATACCCTGAAAGTTTATAATACTTTATCCGAATAGATCAATTTTTATGTTTTAATTCGTCAACGCCACACTAACCAATTTGTGTTGCTTCAAACATGTATTATGATTGCGTATTTCATGAAGCCGAAGATCGTAAACTTCTTTGCGTATTTCATCATGTTGGCGTGAATTTTCTTTCAACTTTTCCTCCAATATTTTTCCACAGTCATAAACATTTGTATTCTCCCAGTTACATGTTATTTTTAAGATATCAGTAATGAAATTACTATGATGTGATTGTATCATATTTGCGACCCTGCAAACGATAGATTTATCCTATCATGAATTAAAAAATATCGTAGATAAAGCATATTCCTTGCTTTATTCACAGCTGTAAAAAATTGTCTTCCAATTATGGTTATTGTACCAGTTTCCAACATCAGTGATGGCGAAGCATATAAGATATTTACAATACGTTTATTATACTAACAACGCTGACAATATCACTTATTCTACACATTATAAAATTTAAGTATTTAAAATGTTATGCAGATAAAAATGCAATAGTTTGTAATTAAGAAGGCAGAATGCTACAGAGGTGTCTCGACATTATATGAAAATCAGTTTCTTTGTTTATATACAATTAGTTTCAGTGCGATACATCTCACATACCGATCTGTTTAAACATCAAAATACGTTGTAATACTTAAATTACTTTATAAATCACCGAGTGTAGAGGTTGACAACTCACTTAAATCTCCAATTTATCAACGAAGGCGTTTGATTCGTGCAATTGTTTATCTGTAATGGGATTTCTTGCCAAGAATTCTTATCAAAGTTATCAGAATAACAACCTGTATCCTTGTCAGGATTTTTCTTCAATAATTGTTCAAGTTTAGTTTCAAGTATTGGAACTAGGTTTTCTACCAATTTAGTGTACTTCTTTATTGCGTTATATTGATCTTGAAATGTATTCTTGTATCTGTGGGATAATTTAAATGGTCATTAATTGCGAATGCAATGAATGTGTAATTTTATGCATGATTGCATGCATGATGATTTAATGCACACAGTGTAATTTTTAAAAAGCAATACTGTAAGTACTTCAAATCAAATATTATAGACATTTGGTCTGTTTACAAAATCCATGTTTCGAAACAAACGTACTTCCGTTGTAAAGTTACCAGAATATCCAATGAAGCATTTACATGCTTTTCCATTCTCCTCTCGTCATGTTCTTGTCTCAGACTTGCTATCTGACTCTTCAACTTACTTTCCTCATTTTTACAGTTTTCCTCCCCTTTAATACCGATGTTGTTCACAGAAATTAAGATGGACTCCTTTATTTTAGATAACTGACTTTCTTGCCATGCCCAAAATGAAACGCATTCGTACAAGAAGTTAATCGTTGCCAGTACTACTTCATCTATTTTATGCAAATTTCTTTCTTGCAATTCCTAGAAACAAAAGTATTGTCATTGGGTCAAAGCATTGTGTGTGCGTCATTTTGTAATTTCTGTATTTTAAAAAACACTTATCATACGAATCATTACTTTGCACATAAACTGTGGAACTTAGATACTTCTTGAAGCAACATATTCGGTAATCTTTTTTTTATAAAATTAAATAATACTATTGTCTGAAAGTGGCAAGTGAATTTTATATTTCCGTTAGAAATTTTGTGGCAACTGGAGCAGATTAAATTACATCTTCTATATTAAACGGAATGTTAGGATAATCTTTATATCGTCTGTAATGGAAGTTGTAAGATATATCTAATAATAAAGAATCATGCCTGTAATTTAAAAATGATTCCATCGAACACTTCCTTCACAGATTGAATCATCGTATCCACACTCGTGATACTTTGTTGTTGAGGACCAATATTCGTCTCAACATTTTTAATGTTTTCAGCATGACTGCAGAAATCATTATATATACTTGAGAGTTTGTTCCGATACGAATTGATCAGGTTTCTAACGGAGTCACCTAATAAAATTTATACAGAAGACATAACGAAGAATGTCTTTTATAATTGTAATTGTTTAGTACCTAACGTTGCAGCCACATTATTTAACTCTGTACTCCAGTAGTTAATATCCTCTTCACAAAATGGAATATTCACATCCCATTGTTTTAATGTTCTTTGCATTAGATTCTTCTTTTCGTTCAATTCTGACATTGCTAATTTACCTTCATCACTGCTCATAAATATCATTTCTGGATTTTGTAAAATTTCGTAGTCTAACCTACAAACATTGAAGAATAGTATTTTGCAATTAAATGGAGGTAGCAGACATTTAACCATGTTTAACCACTTCGGTACGGCGCTTATCGGCCGGCGAGTTCATATCACGGCTGTCGACTAAAGTCGACGCTCGGCTGTGTGCGTTCATCTTTGGCCGTCGACTAAAGTCGACGCTCGGCTGTGTGCGTTCATCTGTGGCCGTCGCTATAGTCGACGCTCGGCTGTATGCGTTCATCTGTGGCTGTCGACTATAGTCGACGCTCGTACCGAAGTGATTGAGCATATATGAAATGATGGCATTTTCATTTCCAACAAACACGCTTTTACTCTAGAGCCTTTATAGTTTCAAAATGAATCGCTTTCTGACGTTTCGCTTGTAAGTCTTCTACCCAATTTTTTAATTGCAGCCAATATGTGTCAGTGAGCAGGCACAATTGTAAGTATAAATCTGCGTACATCCTGTAATTTTCTGATGCAGCTTCATCATATTTCTAATAAAGACAAAGAACGATATTTAATCATTAATCCAGTTATTGAAGTACATCAAGAAAGCTTGAAACGAATCATGTTGCATGCTGCGGGTTATTGCCATACTCTTTACATATACAAAGGAACGAAAGGGTACCCGGTCATTGATACAAGGGTTAAAAAAATGTTTTACATTGCCTTAAATCCTTTTTCTGAAATATAAGTTAGGAACTTTTAATTTCAATAAATTCCATTTTATATGCCCAAGAGATCGAGAGGGATTGAATTTCGCTTTTTATCTTTCATTGCCAGCGGAATAAGGTCTAAAGAAAAAATCAGGTACTCACTGGAATTAAAATTTTTAATTCCATCCCAATCCACAAGTTGGCTCAATATTACCTCGTTTTAATGAATTTTGTTCAAGGATAAATTATTTAATTAAATGTTTAATCACTCGATTTAAAGACCCTTTGAAATTAACTAAAATATTTGACACAGGCAACTATTAATTGGAAATTTAGACTCGGAAAATGTATAAAGGAATATAAAGAAACATAAAGAAATGTGTAAAAAACAATTCATTTAGTGAGCATGGGCACTCCTAAATATTAGGCTGATGCATAAGTTAATTTATAATGGCGTTTTTTTACACGTAACGTAACATGTAAACAAACCCCATTACTTATTCATCAACCCAATACATTGTGGTAAAAGGTATACCTGCATTTCCTGTTCCACATACTCATCGATTTGATCCGGTAAAAGATGTGAAGCTTTCCGCAAGATTTCATAGTACTTTTGTATAATCGGTTTTGCGCAATCCCTCCGTTTTGTTTCGATTTCCCTCAAATGGTCATGGAATTGATTGATTAGAAGTTTCTCACGATCGATCAAAATCCCTATTCCTTCCCAAGTTGATTCGTAGTCCATTTCATCCAAATCTAAGAGCTAATTGCCACATTCCATAAATGTCAACGATAATAAAAGAATCATGCATTATATAAATGTAACTCATTGAAGTTTTGACAATTACATCTACTTTATGTAGTTTGTCTTGTATACGTTCAATTTCATTACGAAGCCCATTAATTTCAATCTGGAGTTCTTCGGTACAACTTCGAAGTTCATCCTCATACTGTTTAGAAATTGTTAGTAATGCGCCGTTCATTTCATTGCACGATTTTTCATGCAACCTCTTCCTCTTCGCTAGTAATCTTTTAATAGCCGTTGATGGTTTTGAAACACTCACTGAAATTGTTAAAGACAGATATAAAAAATAAAACTACTTCGGATTAACATTACTTGAGATATAGAAGTAATTTTTACAGTTAACGTCTTATTGTATACAATTCTAACCAAAAGTGAAAATTAGCAATTATATTTCAAAGCATTTCTATGATTTAATTTAACACATTCAGTGCCATATGTATTCTGAGACTTTCCGTTCAGGCCACGTAAATTGTATTATATTAAAGCATTTATATCATGACGGTCACTGCCACTGATGACTGTCGTGGCGTTGAATGTGTTAAGCTATATGTAGAATTACCAAAAATAGAGGAAAGTTCTTCAACAACTCGTATTTCTTCTAATAATTCTGAATTCATTCTGATGCAGTTTCATCGATTTAAGCATTTAAGATGACACCATGTCTAGGATTTTTTTGTTTTCCAGAAGTATGTCTTCCATGCGTAGAACTGAACCGATTGTCAATCTATTAATCTACACTGAAGTTATATAGTGTATATTTTTTAATTAATTTTTCTAAATCTTTATATACTTCTTGCTAATTCATGTCTGTATACAATGTATCATGTATAAACCTGTATCTATGTACAAAAATAGTATATTTTGATACACATACACATACAAGGTTATCACAATATATCAGATTTATCGGAAGTTGATGTAAGAAAGAAACACTATCCCTTTAAAGATAAAGTATTTTTTTATGAAACTGCAGGAAACATATGAATATGCTCCTTTTTACTCCGCAATGACATTTTTTGGAGGGCCTTCATCTTACATTTAAAATACTTTCAAAAAGAAATCAAAACCAGTGTAATTAAATGAACGCTTACCGAACAAATTGACTGGGTTTGTATTTATATTAATTAATTCAAAGATATAAAATATATTTTATATTAAATAAAATATTTGATATATATGCAACATTCATAATGTATTATTTGTATTGATCAAATGTATGTTCTGTCCAGTTTTTGTATTAACGTTCGAAATATTACATATATTCCTTCCTATAAAATGACAACTTTGTTAAGAAATAATTGGTTAGAATTTTCTTATTTTACACACTATTAGATTTCATTTTGTTATCGAGTACAGACCAGTGCAAAGAAATTGTAATTACACGTGTTCTCATATATTAAAGATCTTTATAACAAATAAATAGAGCAATAATCAACATAGCATACAGTAGATTTTATTGTGTTTCATGCCACTGTTGTTTCATGTACACGTACAAAAAAGCCATAGTAATTTAACAGATACATTATCTTATTAGGCCAGCTTTGCACGTGCAACGTAGTGTGCATTGTGGTACAAAAGTTTTTAATCTACTATGCTTCCGTTTCTTCTAGCTTCTTAAGGAAAGAAGCTTTCTTTTGTGCAACACGATTCTTTCGTTCAGAGAGAGAAAGTTTCGCCCGATTCCAGCGTTTCTTGACAGGTTTCTGTGTTCTAACAACCTTTGTATGTTCGGGATCAGCTCGAATAGCTTCATGGGCTTTCTTATAGATTCCTTCAATCTGTTATTGCATTATAAAAATATACATCAGTCATGTAGGATTAAAACATCATAAAGAAAGAAAATATAGAAGTGAAAAAGAAAAATAATGTAACACAGGTCAAAAACAAAGTGTTGTCAACATTACACAATACATTCATTGACCTGTGCATTAATATAGTCCAACTGCGACACTACAAGGCAATTTAGTCCTAATAGCAATTTAAATCGGACAGTTTTAAAACGTACACATATTATACATTGTAAAGCATAATATTAACCAATAAATCACAGTACAACTTACATTTGCTGCAGTTATTCCATTTTTAATGTACTGCGAAAATTGCCGCTTAAAGGCCTCGTCATCTTCTTCCTCCAAGGTTCGCATATAATTAGCAACATGCTGAGCAAATATATGTTCTCGATGAACATCAGCATTAAACGATTTGGATTCATTGTCATAACCAGGGAACCTCTTCGTGCTTGTTAACAAAAATAAAACGGTGTTACATCATAAAAAAGCAACATGTAAACGAAAAGAAAAGGTAATGTATTATCAGAGACACTTTATAATCTTGTGATGCCAATGCTTAGCATTCTTCTACTGATGTAATACACAGCAATAGAAGTTAACTTTGCGGTAGCTCAGATGACGCGCATGTGTCATAAATTCATCACCTAATAAAAGGGAATGAGAAGACTTTGAAAATTAAATTTAATATTGCACCTGTGTGGAATATTAAGCCCGCCGTCAACGGCACCTTTCATTGCACCAAACACACGTGCACCAGTTGTTGTACGCATTAGACCTGTGTCTAAATAACACCTGAATGCCCCTGGCCCATCATCTAATTCCTCAACATTGTATTCATCTCCAGTTACTACTGTTGCACCCGCATATAAAGTGTCTAATCCCAATTTTTTAAGAAGCTGCAAAAAAAATATTTTGATTAATTCTTATACAGAACTTAGACTAATGAATTATTGTCTAGTTATTAAAATCAGAATTGAATACAATAGGGAACAAATTAATTTTCTTCATGTATGTATCAAAGAGAGCTGAGTGATTCATCATTTGATAATTTTCTTTTTTACATAACGTGAAAAATTTATATATTTGATACTTACCCTTCTAGCAAGTAGAAGACCTGTACAATAAGCAGATGCATAGTTGGTAAGTCCAACCTTGACACCATACTTTGGAAGTTCATGGCTATATGCTGCACATACTATTTTATCTCCTTCAATTCGCGAATAAGCTACCTAAATAAAAGCAATAATTGAGTACAACATATCGTCCAATTTCTTTTCGCTACTGCAATTATTTTTTATGTGAGATTGAAATTAACAGCTAACACTAATTTAAAAGGTAACGTCAATTATACTAACTTGACAAGTGATGTCTTTGTTGGAAAGTCGAACGATCAACCTGTATTTAGGAGTGTTATATTTATTTTTATCTTGAATGGTGAGTCTTTTGCGAGCATAGTAATCAGTTTTGCCCTCGCGACGCCTTTTAAACTTGACCTGATATCGCTTAAAATACTGCTTATTCTTGACAACCTTCACGAAACCCTAAAGAACAAAACAAAACATTATAACAAATATTCTAGGGGGATAAATTAAAGGATCAGTAATGATTTATAACTCAGATAACTAGCGTCAATAGGGAACATGTAAGTTTCTTCACTTTAGTGTCAAAGCGAGCTGAGAATATCATCATATTCTTATAGAAGTGAAAGTAAGTGATTTTTAAAGTTAAAGGGTCACACGATTTTTGATTTATTTGTAACTGATTATTCATTGCTAAATAGTTTTGTCTTACAATACGAGATTTTGAATAGTTGCAAAAGTGAAAAAAACCTCTACATAACAAAATAATACTTTTAAATAATTGGCTCTCTGTGCTCATTAAATATATTGCAGCATTAATTAAACGATAATCCTATATAAAATATACATTTCATCAAATGTTTCATAGGCTTAAAAAATAGCATACACTTACAAGTACTGTAATACTGTATCATAATTCATTTATTTAGAGTAATCAAGGTGCACGCAATTCACAAAATATAAGATTAAGAAACAAACGACAAACAATGTACTTGTATCGTATAAAGTAAAAAAATTAAGCTATTCTGCAATTGAATCTATATATCAAAATGCCTAACCTCAAATTTTGTAGTAATTTCACAAACTTAATTTGCGTATTGTAAGGTGATTAATTTGACATTAGGGGCCAGTAATAAATTTTGCATATTTTTCACAATTTGATCGGGCCATATGGTGCTCAAAATGAACGTCTAAACATTATGCCGTGCGCGTGAAACCGCCATCATCGATCCTCATTCTACGAATCTGTCAGCGCCATAACGATCATTCATTTCGTCAAAACACAAAGAGATAATTTCACTTCATAAAATATTTCTCCGTTTGAATCGACGGATATTTCTTTGATAATACATGCACTCACCATTTTCCCTTAATAATGAAAATCCACCGCCAAGGGACCGTCCCGACAAACGGTCCTTCCAGAAAAGACTTCCTTGCGGCGCACGCACATGTACAGTTCGCTTTCACTGTCATATGGCGGTTCCACATGAACACGGAACGTGGAAGAGCAATATTTCATTAGCGCTAGAGCGATAAGCGACAGAGAGACGAAGCGTGTATAAGAGGTTCTGATTGGCTGTAGAGAAACAGCGGAATGACGGAACTTCCGCGTACACGTACGAACATACCGTGAGCTGCTCATTTTTCACATTTTCACTCCATCTACCATACGTAATAGACCACCCACGCACCCAAAGTTGGATTTATCTAATTCGGTATTTAATTCATATCGACGGTGGAGACGTGCAACTGCATGGTGTGTAGTTCTTTCCGGGAAAGGGTTAACGACATGGCTGATTTGGCAGGTGAAAAACTTTCGAAAAAGTAAGTAATACTTTATTTTAGCCTTTCTCATTGATAATACCAGTAATTGTTTGTTACTCTGACGTTTCTAACCTTCTACTCCACAAAATTATTTCCCGTAAATATCCAGTACGAGTGCGGTTACTCTTATTGCGGTCCACGTTGCGCTCAGACTGCATCCACGCTGCTTACACGCCAAATTTGGCGAGTACGGCACGTCGAGTTTCTCGAATTTATCTAAGTCAAGATTTTGTTCAGGTCTCCCCGGCTGACTCGATGATGCGCACAATTTTGAGAATCTTCGTTCCGTCCCGTACTCGTACGATAATAGCGAAAGTCCGATCACCCGACTTGAATTTCCGTCATTTTTCGCTATTCAACCTCTCAAAAAAGTGCGTACTTATCGGTTAAGCCTCCACGTGTAGTAGCGGTGCATATGCTCGTATACAATGTATTATATACTATGTATTTTATTACGTGTATGAACACTAATTGGAGTACATTTTGAATTACTGATTACAGTGAACTTAAAAGGCGTCACAAGGCTGAACAAAAAAGTAAGGAGAAAGTTGAAAACCAAGAAAAAGTAGAGAAACCAACACAATCTATTAATGTGAAATCCAATGACCAAGACAAGGGTTTGCTAAAAGAAGAGGAAATTAGTTCTAATGTAACAAATACTTTCATTTGCCGTTACTTTATAAATTCTCCTTTGTTTTCATTACATATTTTTATCATGCAGGAATACTTTAAATTACGAACTCAGGCGATTGCCCGACTCAAAGAAGAAGAGGAACACCCGTATCCTCATAAATTTCATGTATCCATGTCATTGGAAAATTTCATTGAACAATTCAGTTCTATTGTAAAGGAGGGACAAACACTTGAGAATGAAACGCATAGCATCGCAGGTCGAATTCATGCTATACGAGAATCTGGTGCTAAACTTATTTTTTATGATCTTAGAGGAGAAGGTGTAAAAGTTCAAGCAATGGTCAATGCTAAGAATTATGAAAATCAAGAAAAATTTTTTGCCGACACAGCCAAAATCAGAAGAGGTGATATCGTAGGGGTTGTTGGCAATCCGGGAAAAACTAAGAAAGGAGAATTTTCTATAATACCTCATCGTATCACATTATTAAGTCCTTGCTTACATATGTTACCGCATCTTCACTTTGGATTGAAGGATAAGGTACATGACATAGATACAATTATCCATTTTAGTTAATGTCTTTCTGATTATGTATAATTATAAACCATCTATTAGGAAACAAGGTTCCGCCAACGCTATCTAGACCTTATTCTAAATGACAAAACAAGAAGAACCTTTCATGCAAGGGCAAAGATAATTGCTTACATCCGTAAGTTTTTAGATGATTTGGGTTTCTTGGAAGTAGAAACTCCTATGATGAACATGATCCCTGGAGGTGCAACAGCTAAACCATTCATTACCCATCATAATGAACTGAATATGGACCTTTACATGCGCATTGCTCCAGAATTATATCATAAAGTAAATTATTGTAAATGCTTTTATATATTTGATAAGCTTATTTTGAAATTATGATTAATTATTGTTTATATCACTGCAGATGTTGGTGGTAGGTGGATTGGATAGAGTCTATGAAATTGGTAGACAATTCAGAAACGAGGGCATCGATATGACACACAATCCAGAATTTACAACGTGTGAGTTCTATATGGCATATGCTGATTATAATGACCTTATGTGTATTACAGAGAACATGATCTCTGGTATGGTGAAGTCTCTGCATGGTACTTACAAAATTCAGTACCATCCTAACGGACCAGAGAACGAATCGGTAGCTATCGATTTTACTCCACCTTTTAAACGAGTATCAATGATGAAAACCTTAGAAGATGTCCTTGAAGTTAAGTTCCCTGAACCGGATAAATTAAATACACCAGAAGCCAATCAATTTCTTAGTGAACTATGCATTAAAAAAGAAGTAGACTGTCCACCTCCTCGAACTACAGCTAGACTATTAGACAAAGTAAGAATGTAATAAGAAGATACACAAATGTACCTTTATATAAGTTAAGCATTTTCCCAGTACCTGGTATAGTAATTGACATAATCGAATTCTAGCTTGTCGGAGAATTCATAGAAGATTCGTGTATAAACCCTACTTTTATTTTGGATCATCCACAAATTATGTCACCACTGGCAAAATGGCATCGTTCTGAAAAAGGTCTCACAGAACGATTTGAACTCTTTGTTATGAAGAAGGAAATTTGCAATGCTTATACTGAATTGAATGATCCCCTTGTCCAAAGAGAAAGGTATTTATATATTATCGATTTCGTTTTCGTTGTCACTAGACAACATTAAATTTAACCTTGAAATGTTAAATTGCAGATTTGAACAACAAGCCAAAGATAAAGCTGCAGGAGATGATGAAGCACAAGTTGTAGATGAAACTTTCTGCACTGCTTTGGAGTATGGGCTACCTCCAACTGCGGGATGGGGTCTAGGAGTTGATCGACTTACCATGTTCCTTACCGATACAAATAACATTAAGGTAATGCTTCAAAGTTCTATCCTCTAATCCGATGTTTTTATCTTTTACATTTACTTTATATATTTTTACAGGAGGTATTACTTTTCCCAGCCATGAAACCCGATGACCCATTAAAGAATAAAGAATCCACTGATGAAGTAGAAGTCAATAGTAACTAAATAAAATACTTTTTTTATGTTACAGTATTATAAGATCTTTGATACCCATAATTGGATAAATTTACAGAATATAGAGATCGTACAATGTAATCTGAACCAATGTAAATGGAAACAAATGAAATTAACAAATTCTTTTATTGTGATATTTCATATCTTCATATGTATGTCTCTTGTATCGACACACTGACTACATACATGTACCTATTACGGTATAAGCATTCACAGTTTTGTATGTTAAGTAAAATCTAGGATACACATAAGCGGAGCAAATCGCAACTTACTTACTGAACAGTTTGACAGTAATGTATGTTCTTGCGCGTATTGAAATGTACATAGTCAAAAGACAGAGCAATAGGGTAGTATACACGTTTATGTACATACGTGTATGTTACACGCAAAATCCATTTCGGCAGTAGACTGATATAATTTGTAGATATTGTCGAATCACAAAGAGACAGTGACTTTTTTTTCGGCTTATCAATAAAAAATTGAAACTCGGATAGCTAAACCAAAGTTTCGCAAGTAAAAAATAATGTAGTCAATAGAAGTCTTCTCGATTGTTACCCAAAAACTTTCCAATATTGAAAGCATGAGATCCGAGCTTCAATTTATCTTTATTTACAACATTTCAACCTAATATTCAATTGACAACATTGCACAATTAATGAAATACCTGGTTTTAAATATTTCATTTCATCTAAGGTATATGAATTCATTGTGTTGTTTTGAACTTTTTAATTTAAAACTATTTTTAGTAAATATTGGCAGCTTTTAAAAGGTTCGTACTGATATCGCGAATTAAATCCCCATACTGTGTATAGGAAAACAAGTGTTATCGTTTTTGGCAATGCTTTTAATAAAAATATGACTAAGTTTAGGACTTATCAACTTTCTTTGTCCTTGACATACTTGATTACCGAATTGTAGTGAGCACCAAGCTCATACATATGTCGATGGTAAGTCAAAATAACTTTTTTACTATTTTTGAATTCATCCCCAATAATATACGATGCACCAAATGCTTGAATGACTTCAATAGGGCATTTTAGGACACGAGATAATACCTGCAACTATTAAACCATTGCAAATTATTTTTAAATTAAAACATCTAAAATGGCATGTGTGTATAAAAATAATGTAAATCAATTTATCTTACCTCTACGGCACCACCCCATGCACTTGTATCTGCCACATTATCACAATATTTGTTATATTGCTCTGGAGAAAGCAAATCATCGGTATCAGGATTTGACAAGAAGGGTAAAAAGTCATTCATATTTTCACGTAAGTACACCGCAGTTTTGGCCCTGAGTTCTCCAAATCCGAATGGTGCTTCTCCTATGGATTTCAACTGATGTGCTACAGCATTGTATAGACTACAACAATTTATAATTATAAACATTAAAACAAGAATTTCTCCTCAACTAGAGTATCATGAAATAAGTGATTTTAACATATAAATTGAAAATTACCAATGGCCATCACTCGGAATCTCATAAATCATTAACTCTCGTTCGCAAAGGATCTTCCTAATAGTTTGCATTTCAACATTTCTTTTTCCAAATTCATTTAAAGCTTCTTGTTCGATTATCAAACGATTGCGTGCCTTCTCAGCATCCGCCTTCTTATCTCTTCTCTTTTGTGCTTTTGAAACCCTTTGTGACGCAACTACTGATTTTTCATCTGTACTGTCTTCAACAACATTTTGTAAATCAGAATCATCCTCTGCTTTATTGATCGTGAAATGAGATAATTTTAGGTTCGCCATTTCCTCATTCTGCCGTGTTTCTAAATCAAGTTCTCGACGACTTATTTCTTCAATGGTCTCTTTCTTTTTCTTCTTATCACCCTTGCAAATTGATTTTTTTAGAATCTGAATTTGTGCTGAGCAATACAAAAAAGATCGGTAATTAGATAAAATCAACAATTAAGAAGTTCAACATTATTTTGGAAACACACAGATGTATTGAAGTAATGACGCATGAGAAAAATAAATGTACTCTTGAAAATAAGTAAACCTCGGAGGAAAAATTGTGTGAAATTTAATACTCTAATCCATTTTACCATTTTAAAATTGTTAAACTTAACAGTTTAAAGAGTAACTCGTATTGCAGTACAGCCATTCAACTGAAATAACTAAAGTATGATTGCTGCAGAAACGATACGGAAAAAACAAATAACGTTCACGCGTATCACATGAAATATGAAACTTAACAAATTAAATATTTTAACATATAAAGGTCATATGCTATAGCACCTTGAAGCTCTTTCCTTTCTCTTTTGTGTTTCTGAACTAATTCTTCTTCGGTGATCACCTTCTCAGCCATTTTAATTTTTAAGTTATCTCCCATTGTGAATATCTACAGGTTTGTTGCGTTACCTGCATGCAAGGTTGTAACTTGTAACTTTTTGGATTTCGGTCTTAGCCTAAAGACCTAGTATGTACCTTTATTTGCAATATTACTAGACCGGAAGTTCTAGTGATCTCGTTCTTTCATATAGCGAATACGTAATTCAGCGAATAAACCCACGTGAGATGGAAGTGCGAGAAGTGAGCGCACTCGTCAAAAATACGTAATAAACGCCCTGCTTCGGGGTATACGAAATCATTAGTTTTTGGTCCACGATGGCGCTGATATCCTGGCAACTAGCAGTCCATACTTTTATAGTCAAAAACCCAAAGTCCCATCTTAGACCTAGGGAGAATTTATCACCCGCGTCTGGTAACACTGGGACTTTCCGCTCTATCGGCTTTTTTCTTAATTACAACGCGGGAAAACGGAGTTCTTCTCGTTGGAGTTGGTCGTTTCTTCGAATTGGGATGTTTTCAAGTGTGGATCAGTAAATGCAGAATTGATTCTTTTATTCATTTGATATCAAATATACAATAATATTTTCCTTTTACGGCCTTCTATAATCGTGCCGAAGATATTAGAAAAATGGCACCTAAAGGGAGAGATTATGCAAAGGATAGAGGTACGCGTCTAATTCGTAAACACATGTAATTGATTTATTATTTAGAAACCGACTAATTGAATACCATTTTTACATTAGACCAATTAAAGCTATTTTTAATGGAATTTGTAAAGATGAATGACAAAACTGCGGACAAATGTTTAAAATATCATTCTCAACTAAAGAAAATTGCACACCGAGAACAAGTAGCTCTTGAAATTGACTTGGATGATGTACAAGAGTTTGATGATAATCTAGCTACTTCCATTGCTAATAATACTCGTCGCTATACAAACTTGTTACTGGAGGTTTGTGCCTAAAATATTAAATTATATATGTACATGTGTGTGTGTGTGTGTTATATCGTTATTTCTCTTACAGTTAATTCAGGAAATGTTACCTACTCTCAAGGAAAGACAAGTAGCAGCTAAAGATGCATTAGACATTTATATTGAACATCGTTTATTGATGGAATCACGTAATAGGCCTACTGTAGACCAAAGAGATCCAAGAAATAAATATGCACCAGAACTAATGCGACGCTTGTAAGAACACTTGTAGTTGCAAATAATGCGTGGTATTGTGACTGTAACTATTAACTCATATAAGTGTAATGTTTTCTTTTTCCAGTGAGGTTTATTTTAAAGATTTTAGTGATTCAAAAGGATTTTCTGTAAGAGATATAAAAGCAGATCGAATTGGAAAACTTGTTACAGTAAGGGGAATAATCACTCGCTGTACCGAAGTCAAACCAATGATGGTTGTAGCAACTTATACATGCGATCAATGTGGAGCTGAAACTTATCAGCCAGTACAAGCTCTTAGTTTTCTTCCGCAACAAACTTGCCCTAGTGATGACTGTCGTTTAAACAAATCTGGTGGAAGACTTCATATGCAATCAAAGGGTTCAAAGTTTGTCAAATTTCAAGAAGTTAAACTTCAAGAACATGTAAGTTATTGATCTTAGTTTAAAAATTGTTGCCTTTCATCTTTGTTTACATTTAAATAAGTTTGAATGAACAGTTATACGATTTATGGTATATGTAAATTATTACAGAGTGATCAAGTTCCAGTTGGCCATATCCCTAGATCTTTGACAATTTTCTGTAGAGGAGAGACTACAAGGCAGTGTTTACCTGGTGATCATGTTTCTATCACTGGCATATTTTTACCACTTGTCAAGACAGGCTTTGGACCTAGAGGCACACCAGGATTACTAAGCGAGACTTACATAGAAGCACATGTAAGGGCTTCCAAATTATATACTTTTTTCTTTAATATGTTTTATATCATATTAATCAAATTTTTGTTATTTCAGAGAATTGTTTGTTTAAGTAACATGGAAACCGCTGATGAAAGTTCCAATGAAATCACTGATGAAGAAATAGCTCAGTTAACAGATGACGACTTATACACCAAGTTAGCTTGCTCAATTGCACCTGAAATTTATGGTCTGGAAGATGTTAAAAAAGCTTTATTACTATTACTTGTAGGTGGAACTGATAAAAAGCACGACGATATTAAAATAAGAGGTAAATAGAATGATACATGAAATATTATTGTAATGACGTATTATTACTGATTAACTTGAAATTGAGTGTTAATCTGTGACTACAGGAAGCATTAACATTTGTCTAATGGGAGATCCAGGTGTTGCCAAATCACAGTTACTTTGTTTTATAACACGTCTGGCTAACAGATCTCAGTATACAACTGGACGTGGATCATCTGGCGTTGGTTTAACTGCTGCAATTATGAAGGATCCATTAACAGGTGAAATGACGTTGGAAGGTGGTGCTTTAGTTTTAGCTGATCAAGGGATTTGTTGTATCGATGAGTTTGACAAGATGGCAGATGCTGACAGAGTTGCAATCCATGAAGTTATGGAGCAACAAACTATTTCCATTGCCAAGGCTGGTATCATGACATGTTTAAATGCAAGAGTGTCAATACTGGCAGCTGCTAATCCTGCATATGGCAGATATAATCCAAAGCGATCTGTGGAACAAAACGTACTACTTCCTGCAGCTTTACTTTCACGTTTTGACTTACTTTGGTTGATACAAGACCGAGCCGATCGGCACAATGATCTCAAGTACGTATACCAATAGCTTATTTGATGTATTTGACATAACAAGATAAAATGTTTGACAGGTTGGCTAAGCACATAACTTATGTTCATCAACATTGTGTACAACCCCCTTCGAAAACGAAACCCCTGGACATGAATCTCATGAGGAAATATATTAATCTTTGTAAAAAAAAACAACCCATTATTATCGAAGAATTAACAGACGGAATTGTAGGTAAGTTCACTCACCCAATTTCTATTAAATTATACATGGGTACAGTTAATTTCTTTGTATCTGAAAAAGATCAACGATCTAAAATTTGTAAAATAATAACTGGCGTATTTTTATTCAGACTCTTATGTATCAATGCGAAGAGAAGCCCGTAATAGTCGCGATATGACATTTACGTCAGCTCGCAATCTACTTGCTGTACTTCGCTTAGCTACTGCTTTGGCTCGTCTACGACTATCTAATGTGGTTGAGAAAGCAGATGTAATTGAAGCAAACAGACTTGTCGAAATGTCGAAAGCCTCCATTAATCTTTGTGATATTAAAATGACTAATAGACCTCAGCATCACAATGATCGAATATTCCATCTTATCAGAGAATTAGCTGGTGATAGCAATACCGTGAAAGTATCAGACATCCTGGAACGATGCACTAGTAAAGGATTTAAACCTGACCAGGTTGAAGAATGCATCACAGCGTATGAAATACTAGATGTTTGGCAGGCTAATCCTGCTAGAACGCAAATAACCTTTACATAAGTTGCAATTGTACAGTATGTTGATTCATTTTGACTAGGTCTTAAGACTCTTTTATCAAATGCGTATTGTAACGAGTTAAAATTTATTTCATGACAGCTTCAGATATTAAAAATCAATAAATGATATATTTGTGTATCTTCGGTTTTTAAGAGGGAATGGTACATCATTTTCAATGTCGTTTCCACACCTAGTAGAGTTAAAAGTGAGGAAACTTTGCATCCAAAAATATAATTTTCTCTCCAGAGCTAGACTTTTTAAATTGTCAGAAAAAATGTAAATACGTAAAAAATTCATACTGGCAGAACACGAATCTGTCATTATAGCCTGTGTCGTTACTTGTTGCTGAAATATATAATAAACTGGAACGCTCACCACGCTTAAACGTACACGGCAAGCTTGTTTAAGAGAAAAATAGATTTGGATGCATCTGCTTATAGCACAAAGTTCAGGAATCATTTGTGCAAGAAAGATGAAACAATGGGTGAGTCTCCGTCACTGTTCCACTCAGGTTAACCAATGCGTGCGCACCGTTTATACCGTCCAAAAGGAAAGTTTAATATTATTTACAATTATAAACATATAGTATGGACTGAGTATCTACTGTTGCCAACAATGAAGAAAATGTCCGTCTGAAAGAGAGTGGCACTAACATGTTTGACTGGTTTATTTTTTTTTCAACTGAATGCACATTTTTTCTAGTTGAAATAGTTCATTATTAACATTTGTATGTAATAGATATAACTACAGTGTTCATTATGGTGTATAGGGTAAACTTGACAGAAAATGGAAATAGATTTGTACAAATCACTGCCTGCAGTGCTTATAGAAGTAATATGCAAAAATAAATGTACATTCTAGATAAAATATAAATAATCTAAAGCACGCAGCGATTACCTCGGCGAAAACAGCACAAGACAGTGGTTTCGTCATAACCTTTTAAACTTTTTAAGTTTTCTCAAATTACTTTGTAACTTCATGTATCGCATAAGCCAAGTACTCTACATTCTTGGACGAAACGCCAGCCATTGATATCCTACCATCTTTTGTCAAATATATACTGAAGTCCTTTGTTAAAGCAGCAACCTGCAAAACAGAAATACATTGTACCAGAATATATTGAACTCGTAAAATTTTGTTAAAAGTAGAAGAAAGAAAAATTACACAATCTACAATAACCACAACTTCAAACACTTAAAAAATTAAAATTGATCAATTACCTGAGGTGGTGTCAGGCCTGTATAACAAAACATTCCTATTTGCTCTGTAATGTGGGACCAGTTACGTAAACTTCCATTTTTTTTAAGGCTATCTTGTAATTTAGTACGAACTGAAATAATACGATCAGCCATTGTTTTCACATCTTTGAGCCACTCTTGGTTCAATTCTTTGTCACCCAATATTTCATTAACGATGCGTGCTCCATGAATTGGAGGATTTGAATACATTGGCCTAATTAAAATCTTTATCTGAGACATTGTACGTTCTGCTTCATCTTTACTCGATGTTACTAAAGAAAAGGCTCCCACACGTTCACCTGCAAATATCCAGTAACATTTTTTTTATGATCAGACTATAATGACTAATGACTCCATTCATATTTCATTTTTAACATTAAAAGAAGTCTTTTTTTGTCTAGTTTGAATGGCTAAAAGACATCTTTTAATACTAACAAGCCTAATATTTCATATTAATTACACATACCATACAGTCCCATATTTTTTGCATAAGATTGTGCTAAAGCAATATGATGACCTTCTTTAACAAATAATCTAACTGCAAATGCATCTCTTGTAACATCACCTGGAAGTAGCACAATAGGTTGATTTAGTCAGGGTTTTCTTTGTAGCATTAATTGTCAAAATTCTACATATATTCACCTGTAGCAAACCCTTGATAGGCCATATCAAAGAAGGGGAATAGGTTTTTTTTCTTTATCAGTGCCGACAACTCAGCCCACTGCTCTGGCTTAGGATCTACACCGGTAGGATTATGGGCACATGCGTGCAATAATATTATGGATTTTTCAGGGATTTTCTAGGGTTAGTAAAATGATATAATCACATTATTCACATACAACACACAGAAATGATTAAATCATGTTATTCAATATAAATTTGAAATCTCATACTTACAAGTATGTCATCACACATCCCTTTAAAATCCAATCCACAAGTTTTAGGATCGTAATAACGATAAGAATTCACGGAAAGCCCGGAGTGCTTACAGATTGGAACATGATTTCCCCACGAAGGTGTAGGTAAATACAATTCCTTATTACCAGGAAAGAAACTCTGCAGAAAAGCGGTACCAATACGAAGGGAACCAGTTCCTGAAATTCCTTGCGTAGTGACGGTCTGAAAACAGTATTCTTTTGCATAATGCTAAAAATATATTATAATGACAATAAACTTACAAGACCATTTTTTACAGCTACATTATCCTCGCCAAGTGCTAAAAGAATACTATGCTTGCAAAATTCACTGTTGCCAGATATTGGCGAGTATTCTTTATCTAATCCTTTTGCTCCGATTCTCTGCTCAGCCTGTATACAAATAAAAAACAATATAAATTGATTTGTCCCAATATAAATAATTTATTAATACTTAGATAAATCATAAGGCACACCTTAATAACGGAGGGAAGCACAAATGGCTTACCACTATCATCACGGTAAGCTCCAACACCTAAATTTATCTTTTTTGGGTTTACATCTCTTCGGTAGGCTTCCGTGACCCCCAGAATTGCATCTGGGGGCCCCATTTCCACATGGGACCACCATGAACTACAAGCATAATAAATTAATAATTGCCCATGCTCATCAGAAACAATGATACTTCACAAAGCTAGTCTTGAAACACCCACTCATTGTAGGGTTTATTTACAAATTATACAAAAATTAAAATACTGCAAATAATTAACTATAAACTAAGAAATCTAAAACGAATCTCGATTTAGTTTGCAATAGTAAGAATAGACAAAGATTAATGCTTAATTAATTACTATTGCAATTAGCCGCAATTCAAGGTCAAAGAAGGTCAGGTCTCCAATGCAGCACGTGTCTTCAAAACATCGCTTAATATGTAATTACCTTAATCTCTTTCCAGATAATATAACGGGATGATTGCAATTATCTTTCAACAATAGATTAGTTGTTCGCAATAGACCCAATCGCCCACCTTGCGCCATTATTAAATTTGTCATACACCTCCTTATAATCCAACGTAATTGCAAAGCAGACTATACTGCTGTATGAGATTCAACGTGATAAAAGCACGGACTTAAGAATTAAAAGAATAAAACATCAAATATGTACATACATAGGTAGAACATATCATGGACGGAGTCCAAATCAGTCCACACAGACTAAGGAGGGAGGGAGAAACCTGCCGAGCAATTCATATGAATGGTCTCGCATTTTCACCCAAAAAACGCTCCGTAATACCGTGAGCTACTCATTTTTCATATTTTCGCTCAATTTGCTTTACGTAATAAACTCTCTGAGCGTCTCGATTGATACTTCAATTCGGATTTACGGGGTCCGATCCCGATAAATCCCGGATTTCGAGTACGATAGAAACGTAGTCATACGGTGGAAACATGCGCTTCACTGAATCCGGGATTTAGAAGTACGATGGAGACATAGTTACTCATGTAGCAAAGTATTAAATAAACTCTCACTTACCTGCATCGGTGCTCCTGCGAGGTTAATAGATCAAGTTGGTAGTTGAATTTCTCAATTCTGCACGACTTTTTTAATAAAGTTCGCGTGTTTTCCCTTCGAAACTGAATAACATTCTGCATACGTGTATTATGGTTTAGACAAATGTGCTAAAAGTTCCTTTTTGCAGTACATAATTTCTTCCACCGTATGTACTTTGTGCGAGTTATACTTGGTTACATTGAAATACTTTTGTTAGATACAAAGTAAGCATGGGTTTGAAAGAATATACAAAGAATCCAGAAGCCGCTAAAAAGGAACGAAAGAAAAGAAAACACAATACATCTTCATCATCCTCCGAAAGTAGTGATTCTGATCGGGAGGAGAAAACGGTTTCTAAATCTAAGAAGAAGGAAAGTAAACGAAGTTCGACAAAGAATCAAGATCAAAATTCTCATCGGAATAATGACAAAGACCCTAATCCACCAGCACCACAAACATACGATGACTTTGACTTGCCATCTTGGAGCGAGAATATTGACAGTAAAAATAATGAAGACAATTCTAATCGCACGAGAGAAACGGATAGCTCTCACAATAAGAAAAAGAAGTATTCAAGGTATAGCGACAAAGAGGAAAAAGGAGAAAAGAATAGAACAAGTAGAGAAACGAAAGAGTCTCTTGAGCCAGATATGAAAAGCCATCAACATGATGCCAATGATAGTAGAAGAAGCAGAAGTAGACGAGGCAGAGATGAGAGCAATAAAAGGTACAGAGAAAATGATTGTATCTCACAGAAGGATGAAAACAGAAGGGACAAAAGTAAAGGAAACAGAGACAAAATCTATAATAGACACAGAGAAGGAGGTTACAGTTCTTATAAAAGCATCGATCGGAAAAGTAGAAATAGAAGAGGCAGTGATAGGAAGTATATGGATGATAGATATAAAGAAAGCTATGGTGATTTCCAGAGGGATAAACATATTGAATATGGTGATGATGTAAGACATAACAGAAGCCGAAAAGAGCATGACGATAATCTGGATAGATTACGATCCCATGGAGAACGTGCCAAAGATCCAGAATCAGAACCAAGTGAAAACATTTCTGCAAAAGAAAAACGGACAGTTGATCTTCTCACATCTAAAACTGGCGGAGCATATATTCCACCTGCTAAATTACGTATGATGCAGGCAGAAATCACTGATAAATCTGGTGCTGCTTATCAGCGCATTGCATGGGAAGCTCTTAAAAAGTCTATTCATGGTTATATCAATAAAGTTAATACAAGCAATATTGGACTGATTACCAGAGAACTTCTGAGAGAGAACATTGTTCGGGGTAGAGGATTGTTAGCTCGTTCGATTATTCAAGCCCAAGCTGCATCTCCTACTTTTACGTCAGTTTATGCTGCACTCACAGCAGTTATTAATTCAAAGGTATGTATTGTCGTATACATGTATTTAATAGAATATTTTATTTTAATTTTATGTTAATAACAATGAAACCTTTTATAGTTCCCTAATATTGGAGAGCTTCTGCTTAAAAGGCTCATAATACAATTTAAACGTGGGTTTCGACGAAATGACAAACCATTATGCATATCATCGGGAACTTTTGTAGCCCATTTGGTGAATCAACGTGTGGCCCATGAAATCCTTGCCCTGGAAATCTTAACACTTTTAGTGGAAACTCCGACCGATGATTCCGTTGAAGTAGCAATTGCATTTCTGAAAGAATGTGGCATGAAATTAACGGAGGTTTCCAGAAAAGGAATTGAAGCTATTTTTGAAATGTTAAGAAACATTTTGCACGAAGGTCAATTGGATAAAAGGGTAAGCTTTGGTTGTGCATATTCATTTGCATTTCAGTTTTTCTGTATGTATTATCAAATACATGTTTGTAATTTTTCAGGTACAATATATGATAGAAGTTATGTTCCAAATTCGAAAGGATGGTTTCAAAGATCATGAAGCTGTAAGTGAGGAACTAGATCTTGTTGAGGAAGAAAATCAATTTACCCATTTAATCACTTTAGATGAGGCAACTGATTCTCAGGATATATTGAGTAAGAGAATGATTGTCAAACTAGTATAGCCTCTCTGTAATTATTTACATTTTATATAATGTGCCAATCTCTCTTTTTTTCTTTAGACGTTTTCAAGTTTGACTCAGAGTATGTAGTCAATGAAGAGAAATACAAAGCATTAAGTAAGGAAATATTGGATACTGATAGTAGTGGATCAGAAAATAGCAATGATGAAGACGAAGAAGAGGAAAGTTCCGATGAAGACAGTAGTAATGAAACAGGTATCTCATTTGTCTATTAATTCGTTAGAAAGTAGATTTATGTGAACTATCGCCATTTATGACATTCTAGGAGAAGCTAAGAAAGATGTGATTGTTGACAATACTGAGACAAATTTAACAGCCTTAAGAAGAACAATTTATTTAACTATTCACTCGTCTCTTGACTTTGAGGAGTGTGCACATAAGTTAATGAAAATGCAATTGAAACCTGGTCAAGAGATTGAACTTTGCCACATGTTCTTGGACTGTTGTGCAGAAATGAGAACGTACGAGAAGTTCTTTGGACTCTTGGCTGGAGTAAGTAACATTTAGAATATGATTGTATTTTTTCAGTAATTAAATCAGTTTCATGTATGAAAGAATAAGTGACATTAATACGTTTCTTACCTTAATATTTTTCAGAGATTTTGTGCTATAAATAAGATGTACGTCACACCGTTTGAGCAAATTTTCAAAGACTCTTATGATACAATACATCGACTTGACACAAATAAGTTGCGGAATGTTTCAAAGTTCTTTGCGCATCTTTTATTTACGGACTCAATATCTTGGGAAGTTTTATCCTGCATAAGATTAAATGAAGAAGATACTACAAGTTCCAGTCGAATATTCATTAAAATTCTGTTTCAAGAACTGTCCGAATATCTTGGTCTATCCAAACTGAATCAACGCGTAAAGGACATGTAAGTATAGCATTTATTATAGTTACATATAAATTTAGATCTATCATTTGTAAAATAAATTATTGTCTGAAACAATGCTCAATTACTCACACAGAACTTTGCAACGAGCTTTTGACGGCCTGTTTCCAAGAGATGACCCCAAAAATACTCGTTTTGCAATTAACTTCTTCACGTCTATTGGTCTAGGTGGTTTGACGTGAGTACATAGGCAAATAATTTTCTGTAAAATAACTAAACAGGTTTAAATATGTTGTTCAATGCTATTTGCAGAGATGACTTGCGGGAACATTTAAAATCACGCCCTAAACCAGTATTGGTTCCTTCTGTAATAAAGGAAAGTGAAGAAGAATCATCCAGTACTGTAAGTTCCTCTACAAGTTCCAGCTCTTCCAACAGTTCGGAGTCTTCGGAAAGTTCAGGTAAATACTGTGTTTTGACTCTTAAATCGATGTGAACATTTTTAATGATGGTGTGTAGGTTTTCTCTTAAGTATGATGTATGTGAATAATTAATGTACCTGTTGATTAGATTCATCATCTTCAGAAGAGGAAAAGAAAAAGAAGAAGAAGCGATCCTCTAAGGAAAATGCCAAGAAGAAAGAACAAAAAAAGCACAAAAGTAAAAAGGAAGAAACCATCAAATCTAAAGAGAAATCGAAGAAAAACAAGAAAGACTCAAAGACATCAAAGAATAAATTAGAAAGGACAAAAAAGAAATAGTTACGTTACATTTTACATCACAATTAAAATTATTATAATCAGCAGCAGAAGCGTGAAATTGGCATCACGATGATATGTATGTTCTTTATCATTTGAATTCTTCTACATCCCCTAAAAATAATTGTATATAGCATTAAAGAATTTGTAAGGAAAGGTACAAAATATAAATTGTAATTTCTTTTATCTTCGGTGAATGTCACATCAGATTTGCATTTTTTGCCCACAACAGCTTGCGATATAGCAAAGAATACTGCTAAAAAGTTCAACATTCGGTAATCAAAGCCTTGGTTATGTTTCCAAGGCGAAGGATGCCGCAGATGTGCGATATATGGCATCCGCTAGATTATAAACGTATTTTAGCACACACGTGAGCATGTAAATATTTGTATGAAATAAATTACTTGGCGCTTGCGTTCAAAATTCGTTAAAATCTTACGTTTCCAATATGGCGGATGCTGCAGATGCACGATATATGTATCCGCTAGGTTATAAACGTCTTTTAGCGCACGTGTAAACATGTAAAAATTTTGAAGGACTAAGTAATTTGACGCTTGTGCTCAACCTTCTTTTAACTTAACCCTATTTAATATCAAATTTCCAAATGGATTTATTATTTTCTATTTAGAATGATATGAATTATATTAAATGACGTATTATACCTACCCAACCCTGGTGACGAATGTTCTAGTTTGCTAAATACACTGAAATATATAGTAAACTGGACGCTCACTAGCGGGTTCGGCTCGAGCTGTTTGAAATTATCCCCACTACTAGGTGTACAGTCCTATTAAACATTTTTGTCTTCATAGAGAGCATCCTTAGATAATTAATCACGGAGTACAATAATTAAAGGTAAATAATGCGAAACGTGCTGCATGCTTTTACTATAGAGAAATATGACATTCTGTCAAACTATTGCCCTACCGATAAGGTTTACACTATCATTTCCCAGCATTCGATTCAACTTTCCTTTCGGACTGTACAAATGATGCGCACGCATCTCTTAAACAAGGGTAGATATATTTTCTTTGAGGGTGAAACAATGATGGAGAGTCGCCCATCGCGTATCTTTATTGCACCAATGTTCACTGAACTGTGTGACAAGGATGCAGAGACAGCTAAATCTATCTCTCTCTGGGACAAAACATGCCATGTATTCTAAAGCGTGGTGAGCGTTCCAGTTTACTGTATATTTCAGTGGCTAAATATCTCAGTGATTCAGTTTACAACATATCTCAGTGGTGGAAACTTAATATATGTTTTTTTCCGAGTTGACTTCGCCATCTTTCGGAATTTCTCAAAAGTTCAATATTGTTGCGAAAACGGCAGATCCAAACCTATCCAAATCCATTGCGCCCCTAGTTGTGTGTAATTTTTAGATATCTTCAACGAGTTGAATTAGGAACCACGCGTATTCGTCAATTGATTAGCGACTCGGTGGCGAATTAACTCACGTATTTTTAAAACGTGTTGTAAGCTATAAATTAAATGGTATAATCTTTAACAGGTGCAATTTGCATTGCTGTTAAGACGTGTAGATATAACTAGTTGGGATAATGACCTGCGTTCAATTAGAAATGCACTGTTGAAAGAAGAGCAAAAGCAACAGTCAGGTGTGTGTGATCTTAGTTCCGTTTCGTCCACTTGCCGTTCTGACGTTTCCCTCGACCAGAGAACCGGCAAAATGGACGATATAGCATCTAGACTACCCGATCATGTTTTGGAAGTGATATTCTCTTACTTAGACCTTCACACGCTGAGAAATTGTTCTTTAGTTTGTAAAAACTGGTATAGATTTTTAAATGACGAGAATAACGATGTGTGGCGGATGCATTGTATCAGGAAACTTGCCCAGGAAGCACTTAGTTCCGACTTGCTATCGTCGTTGCCCACATATAAAGCTAAGCTGCGGGCGTTTTATCATGCTTGGAACCCTAACGATTGTTCCCGTAACATCTACATTAAGCCCAATGGCTTTACACTGCACAGGTACTTTCAATATCACTCATTTCTTTCAGCTGAAATTCTTCTGTCTGTCATTATTTCAAGAAGCTGTTAGACTATAATTATTTTATTTAAATTCTCAATTTAATATGGAATCGTAATTTAATATGGAAAAAATACTATAATTAAATTTGGTAGTCGGAGAATCTATCGGTATAATGTAGCACAGTTACGGTATGATTATATTTAACGTAATATAGAATTTCTGATAGATGTATGCTCCAATTGCTGTAATGCAGTTGCTGCTGGAAATCTTGATATTTGACGGTTTAATATTTATGTTTTATGCAATACCATGCGAGGCAGAGGTGCTTCTTTTTTCCTATGTTTCTTTGTTAATTATTACCATGGGATTAAATTTTGTAGACATCCAGTAGCACAAAGTACAGATGCATCCAGAGGCAAAATAGGTTTTCGACATGGTAGGCATGCCTGGGAAGTTATTTGGGAAGGCCCATTAGGTACAGTTGCTGTCATAGGCATTGCCACTAAAGAAGCTGCTTTATTGTACCATGGATATATGGCTCTGTTAGGGGCTGATGAGCACTCATGGGGCTGGAATCTAGTTGAAAATCTTTTGCTGCATAATGGAGATGTGCAAGGAAACTATCCCCTACTTAATAATGCACCTAAGTATCAAGTATGTGTATATATAAATCTGTTATCATAGAAATATTACATTTAAGAGAAATAACGATTTTACATGATAACGAGATTTATTAGTTTAACGAGGCCTATTAGCTGCTAAAGAGTATTTATGAGATTATTTTCGTAATATTTTTTTTTTATAATTTCTTTTAATCTTAATCTAATTCATTAAAGCATTTCCTCTTTGGAAATCCAACAGACTTATTTATTTTAATTTCAGATTGGTGAGAGAATCAGAGTAATATTGGATTGTGACGATAACACTTTATCCTTTGAGAAAAATTATGAATTTTTGGGTGTTGCATTCAGAGGTAAATATAGTTTTTATATATATTTTTACTTGTGATAAAAATACTTCCATAATTGTAATACTTCCAAAAAATTTTGTTTTGTAATATAGTCTCGTAAACCTGGTGTTTTAAACATGTATTATGTAATATTATATTAGGTGAGGGACTCTTTTAAAAAAAAATGATATATAAAATCTATTCTTATTACAGTTTGTTATTAACATGTACTCATTGAAATAACCAAAATATATATCCACAGGCCTGCCGAACAAAAGGTTATACCCTTCTGTGAGTGCCGTGTATGGGAATACCGAAGTTTCTATGGTATACCTAGGACCACCTTTGGATGGCTAACAGTTTGCTATCTGTTGTCTATAACTGCAAAGAAACATTCCTCGATGGTTCGGCGTACTGTCGGTGCCAGAATAATTGTATTAAAATCTACGTTTAAGTAGAACTTTGCAGTCATGAAATTCGACTCTCTTTTCTCAGGAAGAAAATCGTGGTCATAAATACTTCACCAATTTTTTAAGTAATTGGTGAAACTGTAAATAGTCTGTACCTTGATTAGATTCTAATGTCTTTGTTTTATCAGATGGCATTAATTCAAATATATATATATATATGTTGCTTAGTAGCAAATATTTGCTGAAAAACGAAGGCACACATTCTTAGTCAATTTATTGTAAGTAAAATTAATTATTGGTTTCATTATCAGAAATGTCTTCGAATTAATTGTATCGTTGTATTTCAATGATTTATACATAATGAAACAAACATAATACAAACGAATTATTTTCCACTATTATACAGAAAAGACTGTAAACTGACTTATTTTGCAAATCTAAAAAACAGTTTTCTTAGTAGATACTTGTCGTTGGTACAAATTAGATGCTATTTTATTTTTATGATTAACTGGATACAGTGTAAGCACTTATAATTTTTATAGCAATTATTAAATCTCTATTAAGTACTACATTTAAAATATATTGCTTCAAAAAAAGAAAAGATTTGCTAAGATTCATTAACCATATTATGTGTCATAAAGTCTATGAAACCTTCGCTTAGTTTTTGTGGTTGGAAAATTATTCTATTCTCAAAAATTATGCTTGTTAATATAAAAATTCATGAAGGTATCATGATATTCATTAAAGAACATTTCAGCGTAGGAATATTGATATTTTTGTAATATTAATGCAGGTCTTAGCATTTTTATACAATTGCATGAAATTCAAAATGATATACTATCGATATTGTTTTGTACGAACTATAAGTTTGCTTCAAGGTATATTTATAATCATACGAGAATACGTTCTAGTAACTATGATATTGCATACTCCTTTAAATTTTATACTTTTATTGGAATATTGAAGAGATTAGAATGATGAATTTGACACTACAACATTTTCAATTCTGCACTTGATTTATAAATTTCGCGCAATATTTCTTTATTTCTTCCGAATTAAGTAGATTAAGGAAAAACAAGGCTCCTAATAAAGATATTGTTTATTACATGTGAATGAAATTTGCAGAAGTGTGCTAACGATACAGAGCTCAATAATAAGAAATTTATATTTCAATAACTGCGATAATTACAAGTCAGACATTTTACTGTATATATTTATTACTACTATCACATCTACCATAGAATTCGTTGATTTCTTCTAAACTTTTGTACAGAATTCTGTATGTACATACAGAATCATTATTCGAACACTAAGAAATAAATGTTATTTCTTATAAACATTTTGTCGCCGATTTTGTTTGGCTTGCAAAAGGTGTTACTTTTTCCTCATAGACTTAACTGATTAAATTTCTCGCCCGCCTTACGCCTGCATATCGGTGCTTTGAACTTCGGTATTCCAGCGAGACAAGTTACGATAGTTAAGTATCCTACGTACAGCGTTTTCGCCTTCTACGCATTAATGGTTGATAAAGTGTGAAGACAATGAACTCTTTATTGTAGTAATACTAATGATGATGATGATGATGTTTCACGTTTTTGCAACTTGGGACGCATACTTTGCTATTGTTAGAAGTCATTTGTCGAAATTGTAAAGGTGCCTTAAGCGAGTGACAGTTCTATCAAAAAGAAACGTTAGAGTAAAAGTAAAATATTTTTTAGAGCATAGGAGGACTTGTACAGAGTAAAATATAATCCCCCTATAGTCACGCGTGAATTGACTGTTTTATAGGCGTAATATACCATTATAGAACTACATAGTCTCTAGAATAATAACTAAATTGGAATTTTTAACTTGCTAATCATGTTTTTAACCGTTTTTCCGCATTAAATTAATATTATTCTAATCCAAGAAATAATTATGATACAATCATCCTCTAGTAATAATAGCGTTCTTACCTAGTCAATGATTCCATTAGTTTACATATTAACAACTATGCATTTATTGTATCATATTAAATAATATCGGTAAGCAAAGCCGCTTGAACTTACATCTTGCTTTGGATATTATGCTGCCTGATGTTTCATTCCTTTTTATTTTAAGTACAACATAGTTCTGTACAAAAGTATAGGTAAAATTATCAAGCGAAGGTCTGTAACCTTTGTATTATCTTCTTGATAAGTGTATTGTTGTTTGTAAATAAATCATTTTATTTAATACGTTCAGATTTTTTTTCATGAAAACAAAAGAGGTTTGTGTTTATATGCATTATAATTACAATAGAATATGTCATCAACCTTGATTATTAATGATGTTCTATATAGAAATTGTATAATATTTTAATCTAACAGAGATTAATAATCAGATATAGTGCTGCTATTCTGTTTTTTAGCAGGATATCAAAATATTTATGTTTTTTATTTGGTTAATAAAGCATTTTATTCGTCACTAATGACAGCCCATATTATTTTAATAATTGTGATCATTTGATCCTAATACCTATTACAGCACTGTATCGGTACTTGTCAAGTAAAAGATGAAGACATTACAAAAAAGAAATATTTCTTCAATCTTTAATGATTATCTTGCTCCCTCTTAATCAAATGTAAATTAATTATTTTACAAAAACATCACCGTGAAAACTATCACTAGTCTTAAGATACCATTTTCTCTTTCAAAGATCGTGAATTTAATTCCAATGATACTTTCTACACTTCTCCGTTCGAGAGAAATAGTTTAACAGTAACACTTTATGGTCTAGTTTAATATTTTTAGATTTATCTGCACAAATGACAAACTGTGAAAGGTACATAGATTGACTTTTCTTTCCACTTTCCGCGAATCTTATGATTTTAAGGTCTTGCTATTTTATAGTATAAGAAGATTTCTTTAATTATTAGTTTTATGTAAAGAAAATAATTCATTCAAAAAGCGCTTATGAAAAGGCATAATTATTTTGGTCAGAATACTTCAATTAAATATTTATACTACGCTTAGATGGATAGCTAGAATTACAGTTTTGACAATTAGTATAATATACCATTTTTATGAAAAGGTACCTTTAAGTTTAACTAATATTATTACGCAAATATTATATTTTTTGGCTTCTTTATTACTTTAACATTTTTTTATGTTATCAAATAAATGATTCAATTACAATTAAGTTGAAAGATGAGAAGAAAATGTCACTGACCAATGTGGACGACTTTATACATAACACGAGGCCTTAGAAAGCACATATCTTTATTTCTATAGAAACTCAGCAAGTAATAGAAATAAAAATAAAATGAATACATACTAATCTTATTGACTTATGCAACAAGTTTAAAAATGCTCTAAACATTCTTTCGAGAGAAATATCTGAATTCCCATATTTGCATTTCAGGAATTACAAGTTCTGCTTCATGTATATATTTTCAAAGAAACAAGTCCTTTTGCGTTTACTCATGCAACAAAAGTACCCTTAAAAATTTATTTTATTTTATGACAGAGTTAAAACTTGAATTTTGTATAGTTGAGTTTCCATTCGAAATCATCAAGAGCAAGATCTCAAACGAATTCTAGTCTCATTTTTATATTAACATTTAGTACATATTAGTACTTTTAGGTAACGTGAAAGCGTATACGTACAAGATACATCAGAATTGGACAGGTTGCTTTTTAGCGCAGGCGGTCTTATTACAATTTACGGCAGACTTACTACATTTACTCAACATGTTTGTGAGAATTTTGGCTGCTACTAGACACTAGATCTGAAGTTTTACTGGATTCTTTGCTATGATTGTCATCCCAGTTGCAACTAGATTCTTGTATCGCAGATGTTAATGTTGGCTCAGTTTTTGCAGGAGGAAATTTCGTTAAGAAGAAGGAAGATGTTGCGCATATAAACTTGCATAACAAGGGACAAAGAATTCCCTGATGAACTAATGTCCAGAGTCGGTAATTTTCAGTTCCAAATGGATCCAATATTGCTGGACATAGAATATGACTCAAATTGACTTGTATCGGCTGAAAAAAAAGTTTCATGTAGAGATTAATTTTCCTTATAATGTCTGATATTTTCAATACAAGACACGCTTATCTAAGAGATAAAAATTTGATGCATGTACGTAACTTGAGTTGTGGATGAAAATATCAGAACTTGAATGAAAACATGTACGAGAGTCACTAAATGTTCATTCAATGTACATAAAATACCAAATTTACCAAAGCCATAAATTGAAGAAACAGGAAATGATAAGCCATGTTGAGTCCAAATGAAAACGCACACCAACTCATATCCGATAGAGGTTCTGCAGTGTATGGACCTAAGCAATAAATCAAATTTGACTGTAGGTGAAGTTGAATGTTATTTGAAATTAATCTGAGACTATGCCATCCAGATATTCCATTTAGATTAAACTGTTTCTTAGAATTAAATTTATGAAATGACTTAATTGGAGGATCAAGACATTGATTTTACCAGGAAATTTATAAAAAGTTTGATCTCTAGAATCTGACATATATCCTCACTTAGAAGTGAACAATTAGACATTGCCTTATTATTTTATCTACATCAACGTACCTCCTATCCTTAATAAGTAATAAGGAATTACTACCATTAAGGCATGCTGAATATAATACAATGCCTTGTCAGCAAATATCTAAAATGAAATTACATTTCATTACTCACATTCTAGATAATAGAAAAGTTATGCAAAGTTATAAATTGTACCCTTCGTGATTCAGTTTCTGGAAATGCATAAGCTAAAAATGGACCATTCATTAGATTTAACTGTATCCTGAAAATAGCAGTTACAAGTGGACTTGGCTCAGCAGCCAGCAGGTACAACTGAAAGTTTAAATAGAATATATATTTGATCAATAATTAATAAACTTTCAATAACTAGAGTGTATTTCATCAGCTTACCTGTAACATGGATGTCACATGACAAGGATTGAAAATATATACAACTGTTCGACTAGTAAACTTAAAACCTATCTCCATTCCTAGTATAAAAGACATTAAGACCAATAATATTTTTTCACCTCGTCGCTTAGGTCTAAAATGGACTGCTAGTTTAGGTAAAGACATTCTTTTCCATGCCCAGGTGCACAGAAATATTATAAACACCGTTGAAAATATTGTCTCAAGTATTTTCCGTCTGTTAGGTAAAAAGTATGCACATTCTGGGCCAACATTACGTGGTATTGAGGCGTTCGCCCCATTGTATGCCCATTCAAACATCTTATAAAATTAAATCACTTGATTCCTAAAAAAGAAATAGAATTTAATTATTTCCAATTCAAATGTATGCCACCGATACTAAACTACTTTATCAAGAAAATCTATTTAAATGACAACAATGAATTCAGACAAATGCATATATCATAAATAAAGTGGATCACAATTCGATTCATTTAATTTTTTAACCATCACAAATTATAAGAGATGATTAATGCAAATTAAAAGTATGTACAAGGAACAAAATCTATGTAATAACGGTTAATGCTGCATAAGTAAAGATGATGATCGCTTCAATCCAAATTTCATCAGCATTACTTGACTGAAATTCTTCCTTAACTCAGGTTGTAAACAATTACATTACTTCACACAGACAAAATATCTGGAGATAATAACTAAAATTAACAAAATCTAGAATAGATAACTTACAACAGTAAAACTACTCTCGACCATTTAGCTGCTACTTGTTCCAAAGGAATGTAGCAACTAAAAATGTACGTAGAATTGAATATGCTAGAGAAGTATAATTATAAATACTGCGATTTATATATGAATTTTACAAAACCGGTTGACATTCAAAACCACATATATGTTGACGAATCCAAGGTTACTATCCCACAGTTTACATATATATTGATTGTAGTTAAAGGGTTATTCTTACAATAAGTTTAAATATTCGTTCAAATAATCCTCTAATTCTACTTACAAAAAATATAATTCCAACCATGTACTTTAAGTGATATACACTTTCCATTCGAAGCATAAAATGTAAAGAATAGTTAATAAAAATGTCAAACTCCCTTACACATAGTGAGTAATCACTTATCACGATTGGAATGTTAAAAATTAAATTAATTTATTAAAATCTAATTATATAAATATATTATGGCATTAGAGATTACAAACTGTATGTTGAGTCACAAAAAGTATTGATCAATGGTATTAACATTCCGCAAATTTGCGAACATACTATTGACAAACTAATAATTACATTAAATTATAAAAAGGACATTATCATTTGACAGACATTTCAAATTTACGTGCTCAAATTACATACATCTATTTAAGCAGGGTACACCGATATTTGTGAAGTTCTATATACGAAATACAATCTACACAAAATAGCTACGAACCTTGAATGCAAATGACAGAGTTATCATGCCAACATCTACAGAATGATTTCATCACAGTGCAAATTCGAAATATATGTCAACTTACCTATATGCTTTTATACAACGAGGTTAAAAAGATTACAAATTGAAAGTATAGGTGATAACCGAGCCGTATTGCGGTTATTGTTAGCGAACGATGATTGGCTGTCAATTTTTCTCTTTACAATTCTTATTGGTTGTTAGTCTTCCGGGTCACGACCTCGGTTATTACAGTCAATTACTGTTCTTAAGCCGTCATTCTGATTGGCTACTATATCCTGTGTTTGATTTCCTATTACTTTTTAAGCTTCTCATGCCAAGATTTTCGTGTCTCAAAAAATTCCACCAACTACAAATAGTTATTATTGGTTCAATGAAGAAGAATTCACGGCTAACTGATCACGAACGTAGGAAATATGGATCTTGCAAATATAATTATTTTCTTGGTATTCTTACGGAGAAAGTAGAACAAAAGATAGGGAGAATTACGAGATTTTCCTTTTTCTTTCTCCCTCATAACATTAGATAGGTCGTCGCCATATTGCGTTGCGCAATTGTTTAACTGGGAGTGCGCGAAATAATAGTCTCTTATCCACTGTCTCTTTGAACTCTGTCCTTAGACTTGGACGTAGCTCAAACCAGAGGGTTGAGTGCAGTGAAATATATAGTAAACTGGAATGCTCACCAGAGGGCTCTGCTCGAGCTGTCCTTGAAGTCATCCCCACTATTAGGTGTACAATCCTGATACACATCTTTTTCTTCATAGAGAAGCATCCTTAGATAATTAATTCGGAGTACAATAATTAAAGATAAATAATGCGAAACGTCCTGCATGATTTTACTATACAGAAATATGACATTCTGTCAAACTATTGTCCTACCGATAAGGTTTGCACTATCATCTCCCAGCATTCCACTCAACTTTCCTTTCGGACTGTACAAATGATGCGCACGCATCTCTTAAACAAGGGCAGGTATATTTTTTCTGAGGGTGAAACAATGATGGAAATCCGCCCACTGCGTATCTTCGTCGCACCAATGCTTACTGAACTCTGTGTAACAAGGATATAGAGACAGCTAAATCTTTCTCTCTCTCTGGGACAAAACTCGCCGTGTATTCTAAAGTGTGAAGTGAGATCCAGTTTACTATATATTTCAGTGGTGAGTGCCAGAGCAAGAGGGGAACACGTAGGAACAATGGAAAGGTAGCCATATTGTTGTGCCAAAATCTTAGCTTCCTCTGATTGGCTGAGATTTAGTGGACACTTTAAGAGAAGCGAGTAAAGACAAAGATAAGTTGGGAGATTACCAAAATCGCTTCCGCCTGATATTACTTTGTCATTGTTTAGATTGCAACTCTGATTCTTGCAAAATCAATTTTAGTCGGGCCATCAAATTTCTTTATTAAGGAACGTCTAGATTGCCGCGAGTAATTAATTGCAGTCTGGAAAGTGAATTATACGCTCAGGGTATTTCCGGACGCCCGCCATTGTGACAATTTTCTTTCAGGAATGAAATTAATTAGACCGCGCTTGGGAATTCGGATAAATGTGCAATACGCACAGACTGCGTATCCTCGGATCGTAAGTCATCGTTTTGTTAGCTTTTGGATCTGCTCGCGGAGTGATTTTTTTTTAATCCGACAAATCAGGGGATTGCCAAGTGTTCAAGACGTAGGGTATTCTGTCCGAAGAGACTGCAAGAGTTGAAAAGGCTATATGCCGAAGCGACCCTTTAAACAGAGGACAACTACGATGGTCTTCCGTTCTTTCGGACAGTCATCCATTTTTTTTGGACACGTTGCCCTCCTTTTTTTTTGTATATCATTTTGTCAGGATTAACAAGGAAGAAACGCAATCATTTCGTTTATATTTTGTTGAGTCTGCATTTAAATGGATTGTTACATACTTAGTGATATGAAAAATACCAGTTCAGTATATTTTACGAGATCGATGTACATACATACCATTAATATTCTAGACTTTTAGTAACTTATTCGGCCACTTGTAGTATAAAGAAAGTTAAAAAATATGTTTTATGTACAGGGGTGGCAAAAAGAAACAACTTGGAGCAAACAGAAAATACGAAGCAGGTGATTTACCAATCAGGATACTGAAAGACAAGACAACAATATGGCTATTCCTACCTCTCTCTTTCCTACGCGCCGGCTTGCCCCCCTGGTCTAAGATGAGACTTTGGGCTTCGTCCATATATTCTTAAGCTATGTAATATACACGAAGAAAATTAAGTATATTACATACCTACCCAACCCTGCATACGCTTAAAATTCAACGTAACATTTGTAATATATCCGAGGACAGCTCAAAATGCGTATTATCACTTGCTAATGAAACAACAATTAAATGCAAGTAAACATTAAGATTGTGTCATAGTTAAATTTTTCTTGTATAATTACACTAATGTACAATATTTGCATTCAATACAATCAAGATATGTCGATGATTTTGAGGCAAATAATTTATAAGCTTACATCACTCACAGAATTGGAAGAAACAATTTATAACCCCTAGATTTGTTTATTCAGAAAATACCGATATTGATTTTTAATGTTCTACGCAAAAATTAACAATCAAGGTTAAGAGTTCGAAGCGAGGAGATACGGATACTCGCATAGAACCGATGTTGCAAATAAAAATGAAAAAACAAGGTCATTTTAATCTGTTGCCGTGTATATGTGTACATGAAAATTCAGCAGTATGAGGCTATCGCACGCGTAAATTATATGAATTGCGAATGCACGTTCATTGTACGCATTATCGCTGGGAACGCGGTTTTATATCCGAAAAATCACACGAGTAGAGGTGAACTTTGCAGTATTTACGTATCTTTATTAACGAGTGTCAATGCACCAGTTTAAACACGACGTAGTTATGTAATCCAAAAGTAGTACTTTATAATATGTACAGTTGTTTTTCTTTTCTCCCAAGAATTTTATATCCACATACCCTGGCCTGACTTCGACCTAATTCATTGAAGTCTCACGACGAATAATCCTAAAGCAGCATAAAAAATAATAATTTCCCCTTTTTCCTCATTTTCTCTCTCCCTCGTTAGTACCATTTAACCATGCAGAATTATTTCGAAATTTCTAACATTACTACGTCGTTGAATGACGAAGCTCTTGAGTTTTGGTAATGTAATGTTATAAACCTCAGAAGGTCACATGTATACAAAAAAATTGCGCAAGGACGTGGTTGAAGGTGAAGTGCCTAGAATTCCGGAGAATTCTGTCACTTGTACGCATAAACATTACTAATAATGAATGGCACGCGTTTTACACAGCAAAATAAATTTAATAACTCTCAAAGGGATCCAATATTCGAATTAAAAATGGGCGAGATATATATACGTATTTATATATCATGAGACGTGTTGGAGAAGAAGTTTCCAGTTTTCTTTTTTTAAACATCCGCGCTCCTTCGTATTCTAGTAATACACTTTGTGGTATAATTAGACGCGTGTTCTGAAACGGGTCTCGAAATGAAATAATTGCAATTGAATGTAACAAAAATACAAATTAGATATAAACGGAAGCACCTCGGGTGCGTTCGCTCATCCAACTACTCATCTGAAATCACGTTTACAAATATGCCCGTTTATGGGGGGAGTCAGCTTATACTGCAATTACCGGTACGTCATTTTTTTCCAGCTCTCGAGGCTGACTAGCATCAACGGCAATCACTACAATTACATTATCACATACTAATTGCTGTTTAAGCTAACCAGTGCTTCCCTACTTTCTTTCGCAGAATGAAGCCTGACGGGAAGCCCTCTCTCCGAGGAGGACGTTGTTCTGGGAGAATGAAATGCTCAGGCGGGTACTTCACAGCACGGAGTGGATGTATAAAAAGTGAAGTGCAGTGCTAATAACAATAACTGTTAATACCAGATTTAAAAAGCGAGATTCTCTTTGTTTCAGATGAGTCCGCTAGATGGATAGTAGATCAATTCTTTCTTTTTTTTTCCCTCCTTTTTCATTTTCTCTCTTCAAAACACGGCCATCTCGTCTCTTAGTATTACGATTACTCTCTAGGTGTAGCGGTTCCCTCCATCATCTAAATACATCTAATAAATTCTATTCAATAGGAAACGCAATGTCTGGAATCTTACGAACGAATAAATTTAACTGCCGCGTACGCCGAGCTCCGTATGCACGGATGCACACAAAATAACGAACCCTGGATTTTATATCTCGACGCACGCGGTCACAAATGTAGTAACGCGTTTGAAAACTTAAGGATTCGTACCGAAGGAATATTAGTTTCATGTGATATAAAAGAAGAGGGATAGAGCCCGGATTACATGCTGAGGTAACCGCGAGCTTGAGTGCGTCTGCGTCCAACGAGGTATGCCACCAGCACTATCACCACTAGAGCTGCCAATGCACAGCCAACTGCTATCGGGACGATGTCCGGAGTTTCCAAACTGCAATCCTCGGCTAAACATAAATACGTTGTAATCTTGCGTAGTCCGATCAACAAGTCAAAAGGAAACGAGAAAACATAAAGAAAAATTACTACAAATTGGGGAGTCTAAAGGGACTTTTTGGAAAGATTCTGCAACGAAAAAACCAGCATGTGTACGACCGTTTCATCTAATTACCCTTAGATTTCGAATTTTTCCCCGATTCTTAATGTACGTTTGAGTATTCAACATAAAGTTTAAGCGTTCTTCTGACAACGCCATTTAGTGTTTAATTACAAATACAGCTACAGTAGTAAAAATCGGATAAAAAAAGAATAAAAATGAAAAAGGCAAACAGCAAAAATCAATTATGCTCGATGTTGGTTACAGTTTTGTTGTTGCATTAAGTTGTATTATCAAGAAAGAATTTAATGCTCATTGGCCGCATGATACAGTTGATAATTAGGGGAACTAATAAACTCGAAACCTATGGTGTATTAGAGTACTAGGCCAAACGACTGTGGATTCATTCTATTCATTATGGTACATTTCTTAAAAGGAAATGAAAATTCTAGATCTAGCCCACACTGCGACTTCTTGTTAGTATTTAAATAAGTGTTAAAACTTTACCCAATTCACATGCACACCAACTGGGAAAATATTTGTTATAAATATTTCCAATGTCCTAGGCTAAATTATGTTTAAGGGGAAATGGTACGATTCAATGAAAGTCCGAATTAACCGTGCTGCCATGTAACGGCAAGTAGTGGCAACACTTGTGACGTCATCGTCGTTGATGTACCGTGCCGTAAAATCACGGCACCACGATTTTGACGTCAAGCAGTCCTATCCCAGCAATGTCGAGCGTTTTTCTTACGTCATATGTCACATAAAGAAATAACGACTTTGTTAATAAGAAATTCATTAGAAAACAGATATCTCTTGTACTACACAACAAAGAAATTCGACATTTATAAGTTTTGTGCGTTTTCGTGATGCGTGTACGTACCGCATCTAATGGGAAATTCTACAAAGACCCTGATAAGTATGTTAATGCAGCTGGCCGTTTCTGCTAGTCGACCATTGCGCATTTTCTACAACGCATGACGTCACGACGTACAACTAGCACTTGTGCTGGAAATTCGCTCATGTTTTATGCAAGGGAAACTTGACAATGTATGTCTGGACTTCACATTGCTGTGGAAGAGAGTAAACTCGAATGCAGCACATGAGAAGACCACACGAACTAGTATGCATTGGGTACGTGTAAAAATCGAACTTCAGACTATATATATGTAGACTTTGCTTTGCAGTGGAAGGGGTAAACAAATGTACCACGTGAAGCGATTGTTTGTCCACACAGTTGAAGCTATTCTGCTTATTAAAAATTTGGGAGTGCGAGGTCTAATGCGAGGCCTAAGGAGGGAAATGTCCTTGTTGAGTTTCCATTTTCGCACCCAAAAATGTCAAGTTTGGCTATTCAACGGCGGTTCCCAGTGATAAGATGTGGTGTTGACAAGTGTACAAATTTTCCTGCCTGGCCCTTTTTTTATTTTCATTAGTGACTCTGTGTAATAGTGCCGTAAGCATTCAACGAGTAACCATAAAGACCGTGTTGGACCGTCATGACAGGTTTATTTATGGACTGCTATAATTTCATCAATTCATGTTATTCAAAGTACATACTGCAGAAACATTTTTGGATGCGAAGTTTCCCCCCTTCCAGCTCTCGTAGACGTAAAAACGCACACAGAACAAATGATATACCATTCCCCCTTAATAAATTAAATTTTTTAACGGATGATCCTTACAAACAAAAACCTTCTATCGACAAGAAAAAATAAAGTGAATTACCGAATGATGTACTTACCGAAACCAAATATCAAAGATTTATCAGTTTTGAAAGCTTGGAACTGTAAATCAGACACGTCAAAGGATCCAAGGGTTACATTGCTGTTAACTTTGGTTAACTTTAAATGTTGGGTCCTCAGGCACCTATACGAGTTTCCTACACCAACTGAGAAATGAGAATTCTGGTGAACCAGATTAACTGATGCATCTGAAAGAAGAAACAAAGAAAGGTTATAAGTCCAAAGGTTGACTGCATAATACTGTTTCGTAACATTCAACAAATTTCAATTAACTAGCCGAACCAACAGCTAGATAAGTTAATCCTGGATAAATAATAGCATGACGTGTTCTTTACTTACTGCTACTTATATTCGGGAAGTTTGAACTGGACAGCGTAACATTTATGCAGTGAAGATCGTAATTCTTCGAAGTTGCATTTTGGATGAAATGCAGAGTCAATGAATTATTGACAATATCGGATGGCCAGGAAATAGTTATATTCTGTTCAATGGCTCCACATATTCCAGTGGCAACTGCAGTCTTGTTATCTTTTGGCAGGTGTAGTACCACATTTCCCTGTTAAGTTAATAGAAATATTATATTAGCTCAATGTTAAGAGGGTTGACACTAGATAACACATGTCTTGAGAAAATCACACTGATTTCCCATTATGACGAAGATATTGTTTTGAACTGTTAATTAACAAGGCACATAAAATAAATAATTTTCATTTAAGTAAAGAAATTATGGTACCGATAAATTGTACAGTCAAACACAAATACGCTAATCCCAAATAATTATATACTTAACAAAACATTACTAACCGTTTTATTTGTCATTGGGTAGGTGATGTTTAATTCCACTGCCATCTTTACAACTATACAGTATCCAGTGGTTCCGTTGACAAACCAGTTTCCAGGTCCTGTAGGTGGCTTTACAGTGGTTGTTACAGGCACTACCGTACTAGTAGTGGGCGTTGGTGTAGTGGTTTTAGAATCCTTGGTCGTGGCATCACTTGCAGTAGTTGAACTTAAAGTTGGACTGACGGGTACGTCAGACGTTGATGGAAAGGTTGATTCACTGGTGGGTGGGGGCGTCGTAGGACTTGGCTCTGGAGTACTTTCGGATACTGTAGTTGGTGCAGATTCAGTTGGCATTGTCGGTTCCACAGGTGATTTTGGTTTCACCTCATTATCTTTTTTAGTTATTGTTATAACTTGTGGGGTGTCTACTTTTTGTTCAACTTCTTCAGTTTTATTATTTTCTACAAATTTTGATTTATTTGCACTTATTGAATCTTCACCTGGAACATGAAAAACGAAACACATTTTCTTTTTGTAAACTTGAAATCAAACCTTACACTACTACTGAATTATGTATAAAGTGGAATATAAAATATGCATCCCCTTTTTTGTAAAAGCTCTAGACTTAATTATTTTTATATATAGAAACTGGTTATATATCATTATTATTAATACAATATATTTAAAAAAAAATAACGCTGATCTTTTTTTTGTTTGTATGTAAGCCAATGGAGAGTTATCTGTATGGTTCAAATCTTGCAATTACATATCACATGAAAGAATGGTATCATATGAAGGACTTGAAATATATTGCACCAAGACTTCTTATCTTGGACAAGAAAGTTGTTGAACTGCATGGTTATATTTGTTTAAAGAGAGTTCAGAATGAAAACTCAATATACTATTATAGCTTACAACCCGTTATTTCGTAAATCATGAATTTATGATTCTTACTGATCTACAAGTATCAAAACTATTTTGTCCGTGCATGCTCCAGTATTTAAAATTCCATTATCTGTGCAGTAGCAAATATTCAGAAATAATTTCAACTGCTCACTAAATAATAACGACAAAAATAACAGCACTCAAGAAAATAAAAGAGATACATTTACAATAACATTTTGAACTTTGGAAGTGTCATGATTAAACACAGACATAAAATTCAATAAATACACCTGGCAAAAGCATACAGACCTTTACATCACGACATAGACATATAGGAAGCGAGCGAGTGTAATGAGCACGTAAATACATATAAATAAAAAATGTTCCAACATGCCTAAAAATGCTAAATAATACCATGTTATTTATTACATCATTGTTAATTCATTATAACAGATGCAACATTTCTTGGATTTATGATTTGCTTGTGGAGATACAAATGGATTTATAATGAAGTTTCAATTAAGGCAAGGGTGTAAGGTCGGCTTAGCTTATGTTTATATTTTCAAGGCATCAGATTTTATCTGTTTATACTCAAGTAGGATTAAGCTGAACTGTGATGGAGTCAGTAAATGTAATCAATAAATCTGAACTTTGACACGTTTGTTTATCGATTAAATCATATTGGTGACATAAGGAAAAAACATTTCATACTTCAAAGAGGATAAGCTCCCCTGACTTAGAACAATATAAGTGTTTGGTTTGCTCCCCCAAAGACCTATTATAATTCCTGTGCTTTGTTTGATGCCATTCCATAATACATTCCTTCTAGTTTTACTTAGGATATTTTTTATTTTTACTTTGTTCATTTAGACCAAGCGTGCACTAAGATGTTTTGCAATACAACAATTTTTTACATTAAGAAGATGCTTATTGGAACGTGCACATCTGTGGTGGAAAATCTCTGACTGGTCAAAAATCTGTCGTGGGGTGGCTTTATTGCTGCACGGGGAAAAACACACCGTGTGCACAGACTTAAAGAATTAACATCTCGGAAATATTTCATTTCCATTATAATTCTATGAAATCTGGTTCCGACTTTGCATTAACGCAATCTCTGTCCATAGTTCATGAAGAAATTTCCTGTGGCATGTACACAATCTGTAATGTGTTTATCACTAACTGCTGGCTGTATAGTTACACGTTAAAAAATCTTCACAAGCCAATAAAATATAAATTCATATACTTCTTCAGTTCCATTATTCGATACCAAAACCGCAATTTCAAGGAGTAGTTTTCTTTTTATAAAACCTTGTAATCAATGTGCATTGAAATACATCTTGATCCATTTACAATACTAATTTTATTTCAAAACCATTGATTTCTTTTCTCAATTCAAGTCCACAGATATTTAGGAACAATTTTAAATACATATTAATGTAGTTTCAATATCTGGGAGTAAACAGTCTGTTTTACAAGCAAAACTTGATATCTCTCCGAGCGTAAATCAATGGGATAACATCTACTGACGATGAGTCAGAACTAAAAAGAGCAATGTGGTGACGGAGTTACTACAAAGGATTGTATTCTATACAGATTTATATCAAAAACTAATGTAAATTTCTGGAAGTTTTTATCCAACCGATATATTCTAAATCCATTGGGTAAAACGCTGTATGCTAGATACCGTGTAATAGAACTCGTTGCAGACGTTGCAACGACAAATTTTGGCGACCAGCCCACAAAAACATTGAACGTCCGCATAACAGGTTTTAGCTACAAACGAACATCACGGTGCCTGAAAGCGGCCGATTAGCGATTCGAACCATCGAGACGCGTCTTCGAATCGTGCAAAAAGGGCTTCTAACGTCGATTTGAAGGCAGCTCAATCCGCCGTCTCGGATTTTGATGGAGGGGAAAACCGTGGATATCGTACACGCTGTCACATCAGAGATAGTGCAACGTCACTCGCCCACTCGCTCGCATCAACTGCCATTGCATAAAAATCAAGCCAAGACGGACAGCCTGCCGCGAACGGGTATCTTTCCGTCGTAATTACCTGCTGCCAGGACCACGGCGACGCATAGAAGTATAAAGCTCGTTTTCTTCCACATTGTCGTAATTACCGGGTTATTGCACTATTCTATATACGTAAAAGCTACAGACTGCTCTCGCCCGAAAACTCTTTGCACAGAAGAGAACCTCACAGAAGGACCGTAAATGCTAAAATGGGATAAAATGAAGCAGAAGAAAGAATCCGTTACGAGAGAGGAGGTTCGTAAAGGCATCGAGAGTGGACCGTGAAAGGGACGTGCGCAACGTAGTTCTCCGAGTGCCGCCATGATGGATTGGTGTGTACTTTTGATTGGTTCTTTCCGTTGGACTGTGTTGGAAATTACATTTTAAACGACGAGTAGCATTTGTCAACCAATGAGCAAAGCGTATTTCTATTGTCTCAACTGTCATTTCGAAAAAATCCAACAGTGCTGCTCGTCCAAGGATCCTGTACTACAGAAGATTGCTCAATCCCTATACCAGAGATGAGTTGGGAGATTGCTCACGGGCAGGGTCGCGC
>NW_019394385.1:108491-146161 GCF_000612105.2 Orussus abietinus | reverse complement strand
TTTTATTTTCTTTCAGCTCTCCACCTACCGATCGACACGCCATCGCTCCCCCCTCCAGAGAGAGAAGGAGATCATCGGCGACCGTATCCGAAACACTATTTATAATTGGAAATCCATAATAGTTTATTGTTCTTATTTCAAATACGAAATGGAAATGGGGTTTGACGTTTTGGATACCTATTTCGAATGAAATCAACTCATAAGAGTTACTCCGATTTGCGTTTATAGAAAACTCGGATAAGAAAAGTCTTTTTTATGTTTACGGGTGCTCACTTACATGCTCATTTAATGATTTACAGGTGCCCGGATCAATTCCTCTGATGGGATCTAGAGGAGTGAGGATAAAAAAGGGGGAGCGAACGAATGGCAATGTGGCTAGTGTATTAGGATAGTTTGCATTTATTCGTCCGTGAGGTCTAAATTACAATCAGCTGGGAGGGCACCCGAGGTGCCTTGACCTAATTTTCTCTGGGTTAATATACTGCCGCGTCGCGGCGGTTCGGGTGTCGCGCTAGCGCCCTTTAGCGGCGGTAGGTTACTGGACGCTGGAGTGCGTTACGTTTTGGATACCTATTTCGAATGAAATCACTTAGTAAGAGTTACTCCAATTTGCGTTTATAATAAACTCGGATAAGAAAAGTCTTTCTTATGTTGCTGATTTAATGATTTACAGGTGTCCATTTTTTCGAGGAATACGAAGAATGGTATAGAACGTAAATATATAAGAGGCATGAAATCACGATTTCGTTTCTATGTCCGATAGTTGATGCATCGTAAATTTTCCGACGGTATTTCACTGTATATATATTTAGAAACTATTTCTTTTATGCTAAGATAATATTCTAACTTCGGTTCAGTGAATGGAACAATTGAATCACTAAGAAACTTGTTAACATTTAATAGAACATGTTCTATTATATTCTTTATAAAATTCTGTAAATTATTATTTAACAAAAACTACGTTAGGTGGGTCGGGAACGCTCCACAGTAATACTAAAATAATTTTCATTAATTGTTTTTGTTTATAAATATTTATTTTCTTTAGGAAATCCATTCTGCCCCTCGAGCGATTCAAATTCCGCGCATCTTCCGCCACTGGTACGCTGCGCGGCCGGAGAGGGCAGTGCGGACCAGGAGCAAGCCATCGATGGAGTCCAGTGTCCATGGTTCCACACTAGAGTTCGAAAATTCTCGGTAACATTAAATTGGAGAAGGTAACTGTGAAACATACCGTAAGTTACCGGGTACATTGAGAATTTAAGAGAACGTTAATTTTGTTATTTATACTTTACGTTTCTTCGTTTAAATAAATTTTTTCCAATCAACTTCAAAGTTCAAACTAAAGAGTAATAATTATTATTAGAAAATATTGATTATAGGGTTGTATTTACCTCCAGCTAAAAATATTCATGTATGTACATACAACTTCACGGAAAATTCCATGCCATTTGTTTCAAACGAACTGATATTTCATTCTGCGACGAAGCGAATGGGAGGTTTTGATTGGCTATGGAGAACGTACAACGGAAATTCCCCTCTACGATGTTTCTCTATAGCTAATCGAAACCTCTCGTTCGCTCTGTTGAAAAATTCAAATTCTCATAATTTCTCAATAGAAAAGGCTTTGGAGAAATTACCGACAAATTACCGGGAATTTCTCTTCGCTTCTGACGTAACTTACTGGATTTAGAACTGTATTCCACACACGAGTTAACCAGAATTTAACTGATTTGCAGCAAGTTTCAACCGGGTGAAAACCAGTTAAACTTCGCTTAACTTGAATTGTGAAATCGGGCCTTAAATCTGAGTGAAACGGTGTTTACACATTATTTAACACCAGTAGTTATAAAACTGACGTGAGATAGTTGGCAGTAGTGGTGTAAATATACCAAAATTGCTTAGTATTTCTTTAATTCCCTTGTTTCCCGGTGTCATTGTCACAAGTCACAGTAAGTGAATGTCAATTGATTGTTGTTATCGTCATTAACCTGCATATACATCAATTTAAAGACTTCTTTGGCAAAGTAGCGGAACTGAATATTATATAAATCATTCTATCAAAATGTTTTAATACATAAATGCAGATATTTATCTGCTCTTTATGTAAAAATAGAAACATTATTTAAAACAAATTGAATAATTTTTTACTTATAATTATGCAGATGAGTCGAAAGGAAGCCTTGTCACAATTTATACAACAAATCCATGGTCGACCAGTTGTTGTAAAATTAAACAGCGGAGTTGATTACAGAGGTAATTAATTAGAAACTGTTGCTTTAAATATACAAACTTTGTTTAATTTATATTATCCTTGTAGGTGTATTAGCATGTCTTGATGGATATATGAACATAGCATTGGAACAAACCGAGGAGTACGTAAATGGACAATTGAAAGATAAATACGGGGATGCCTTCATTCGAGGAAACAATGTATTATATATCAGTACTCAAAAACGTCGGACTTAATCTTTATTTTTGTTAAACTAACCTCATTTTCTTTGTAATAAAAATTCTTGGGTTTATGTGTTTATTATATGATATATATTACAGTTCAAAGTCCTTAAGCTATAGTTTATTTATAGTTCCATCATCCTGGTAGTTACCTTTCTTTTAACAGTTAACATTATTAAATTCAATAAATCTTTAATCTATGCATTTGAAAAAATGTGATTTTCAATTGAATCATGTTCCATAGGTTCTAAATCATTTACCATATTGTTACTTAGTTCTGGTTGCTGTAGATTTGAAACGTTACTTGCTTGGGGAAATACAACATTGGCATCAATAGATGATGAACTGCCTTTTAATAATTGTACGTTATTTTCTGTATTATTTTGTTCTCTAGATCGCTGAAATGAGTGATCAGGGGATTGAACAGAATTTTCATGCATATTCAAGGAATCATGATTTGATATTATTGATGCATTTATTGTGTCAGGCTTCTGATCATTATCCTCTTTATCATGAATTATAACGTTTGAAGAAGCATGAGTAGGTTGTAAGGAATTTGCCTCTTCCATCTTTTTCATATTTTCCTCTTCTCGAGCTTTTTGTCTTGCGAGTTTTTTTTTAATTGCTAATTGCCTATTTCTTTCTATTTTTTCCTTAATTGCATTATCTAATGAAATACTTTCACTAGATGATTCTGCTACTAAAACTGAAACATTTGAGCTGATACTTTTTACGGGTGATATATCATCATGTAAACTTTTACTTGCAGCAGTAGTATTAGGTCTTTCAGAATTTGTGTCATTTCTTTTTAGACGAATTTGCTCTTCAAGTAACAGATCAAAAGCATCCAAAGGAATAGATTCATCCTGTTCTATATTATTTTCATCTTCGTCCTTATCGCTTATGATTGCATCATCAAATGATATCATATTTAATCTGTATTTTTTTAAATATACATGAAGATCTTTCTTAGTTCCCAATGTTTCCATTTTCTCAATAAAATCATCAAACCGATACTTGGGAAACAGCCTATGTGCCCAATGTTCCAATCTCTTCATAATTCGATCTAAATCAGTTCCTTCATGGCCTTTACCATAAGTTTTAAATCCTTTGAAATATTCCTCTATCGTGTGTATTCCCTTTGGGCCTTTTAATCTTTCAATGTTTAACTTCGGCACAGGTGCTCTAATCACACGTTTCTTCTTAGGAGCTGGGTCAATTTTTTCTGTATCATTTCCTTCGTTATCTTGTTCTTCCACATCATTTCCGTTTCTATTTATACCTTCACCATTATTACTCGAAACAGATTGATGATCAGCTTCATCATCACTGTAAATTTCTTGATCAGATTCCATCTTTAACAAGAAGAAATAGAGAATAAAAGAATACTGTTATATGAAGTACTTTTTACTATTTTCTATTACTTGTAATGCAAAGTACACAGTTTACCTCAACGGAATATACTTACTTGTTTTCCTTGATTAGATGACCAAAGAGAAAATGACAAATTCAATGTGAGAATAAATCAATCACAGTCACTCAATGAAACATTCTTTTCCCGCAAAAGCCTGGTTACAACAAAAGCGCAATTCGTGAACAAGAATGAGCGAACTTTCGTTCGTTTTTAAAAATGTGTTTAATTATTTTGGTGACACCATCATGAAACGACCGTTTAGAATGAAAGGAAAAAATTCAAATTTATTGATGTTGGCAACCATGAAGTGTTCACGTGGTTATAAGAGCAGGTTATAACCTCTTTTTAAAAATCTTGACGTTCGTTTTCAGAGTTACTATTTTGATCTTCCATATATTTATCGTATATCCCCTTAGATGTATTCATATTTTGGAGAACGGATACCAGTAATTTTTTATTTAACCAATCCGTTTGGGTCCGTTCTCGTGGCACTGGTTCGTATGGCGTATTATCAGATGGTATGTCTTCGTCTCTTTTTGTATCACTGCCATTTGAATTCATCGGAGCTTCTAACACGTTTTCGTTTATTATGGTAGTTAGCGCTAGTAAAATACTTAAAGGAATGAAGATAGTTGACTTTCATTCAATTATTATCTCAAATCAGAGAGAAGGGGGTCGACTGTAAAGGTGCCTTTTCACTTGCTGCATTGCTACAAAAATGCACGCAACGAAACGCTCCGATTGGTTGAAAATAGGCAGAACCACCATGGATGATACAGAAAGAATTTTAAGTTAATCAGAACAAATTGTTGCGTTCAATTTTGCAGCAATACAGCGAGTGAAAAGTAGCTTGATACGAATTTAATGAAAATGCTAAAAATGAATACGTCCCAGGATTCTGTAACTTTCATTATAGTGAAAAATGTAAGATATTTCACGTAAAAATACTACAAAAATTTAATCTCGAATGAAGCCGTACGTTCTCTGCAGCCAATCAAAACCTATTCGTGCTGCTTCGCTCTGACGCTTGTCGCTGTAACGATAATCAGATATGAGCGGGGAGATGTTTCGCGCCATTGTCGAAAGTGAGGTACGGCTCACTAGCGCCGTGGGACTACTTTCAAAGAGGCAAAATGGTAAACTACTATCGGTAAAGAAAAACGCGTCTATAGATTTCAAATAATATAGCACAGGATCGATAGAATGAAGTTACCGCCTTTTCGTTTTTAGAATCAGGGTCAACGTAGGTTGGGAAAGAAAACTACAAATACCGAATAAAGTTGTTATGCGTGGATGATTGCGATTACGACGCGGCATACCGTATACCCTGTTTTACCGATCACGAAGATTTCGCCCCTTTGAAAGTAGTTCCAACTTTACAGAGGTGTAAAGAGTGTAGAGGGCGCCAGTGGACCGTGCCTCCCTTTCAAATAGCAGCATTAAACATCTGCCCGCTCAATTCTGCGTTAATGAAATGGCAGCCTTAAGCGCAGTTTTGCCAATGTTACAGGTAAGGGCGGTTCCACAACTTGAGTTTACCAGAGTTTAATTGCTTTACAGCGGGTTCAAACCAGGAGTAAACCTGTTAAACGTCGGTTAAGTTCTGTTAGAGTTATGGAACCGGATCTAAAACCATGTGGGTAAAAACCGAAGTAAAACGACGCTTAGACAACTTTTGATACCAGTAGTTATAACATCGGTATGCATCGGTAGCTATGAAATCGGCATATTGTAGCTTGTGTAAATGTACTAAACGTGTAGAAAATATTAACAACAAAGCGATGAAACTATAGAGAAAGTGACGAACATCCATAGATCTTGTATATTGATTTTTGGAACTTCTTTCGGGTGGGTTACTTTTGGTTTCATGGCAGTTACAGGTTTCAAACTCGATTCTGGTTTTTGAAAAGTTAGATTTCACGGAAAACTTAACGTTAATGGCTGATGACTTTCAATAGTATTGTTGCTCAACGCAACAAAAAAATTTAACAGTTCTTGGTTATCGTTTAAAGCTTTTGAGCCTTCCTGATAATCCCAGTTCGCGATTAAACATCAATTCCAAATCAATATAAATTAATCTCTCGGAAAAATATATTTTATGCTAATATTTTGTGTAAAAATGTTACATTCTTCCATTGTATCTTTTGAATGTTATTTTAAATAACGTGATATATTGCTTCCAAAAGAATTCACTGTATTAGAATGTTCTCTCAAAGACTGTCAAGTTCATTGCATTATGAGAACATCATTCTTTTTTGATGTAATAGAGTTTGAATACAATTGAAGAGTCAATAATATTAATTACTGTGCAATAATTTATCGAAAAATGAAAACAGTCATTGCTTATTACCAAATAATGGGATGAATGAATAATGGGAATGCATACACAAGCATTCAGCTTTAATAGTAAAATGATAAATGAAAGGTAAACACAGATGTTTATTGGACATAGTCCATCTAGTCTAGTACAGGGGTCAAGATATGTTATTTTCCATGAGTTAGATAAGTGGAAGGAGTAGAACTCTTATGTGCAAAGGGTTACGAACATATGACTCAAGTCATCTATATGTTTATTACCACAAATTCATTGATATTTACAGTTCAACAACGTTTTAATCATTTTTGCATAACTTTTATCAACATTATGTAATTTTCTTATGCTAGGATATCAATCTGTCATCAATGTTCAATATTGTATTAATAGAGATAATATGACAAGATACACAAAACATTTTTTTTTTTAAATACCAAATTATATAATGCAATTCTGATTCTTAACTTGTTAAACGTGATCTCTTAATTGAGCGATACAGGTGCTCTTGATGAACAATCCGACCACTCTATCATTTTTCAGATTAGAATAATAAATAAGTTTGGACTTTGGGCCTATTGGATATGTCGATCATAATTTATGAATGCACTTATAGATTCGCATACTTTCATTATCTTACAAATGTCATAACGAGACATATAACGTTTAAAAATGAAATATCCAGATGCCTCTGTAATGAACCTGATAGTAACGTATTCCATCTTTCTCACATAATTATGACTCAGTATGACTAGGCTTGAAAGAACTTTTCCTGAAGTGCTGCATGTTAGTTCTTTTCTTCTTAAATAAAACTTAATTGTTCTAAGTTCTTTACTCATGCTAGCCATAAATGAATCATCAAAATGCATTAATAGTTGATTACAGTGACTAACATAGAAATTATGTTTTTTTTTAGAAAATAGAGTTAGATAACAGAAAGTTGAAGTGGGTACTGATTTCTGCTATTTCAGTATGACTGGGCAGTTAATTATATACTCTGCTCTATTCTGTGACAGCAATTTTAATGTTACGAAGTGCTCGAAATTAATGCTAGTTCTTACAAATGGTGATATGTATATGGAACTGGATAACATACATTGTTGACTTTTTTTCCCATACGTGTACGACACACGCAATTTCAAAAATTTGCTCTGTCACATGCAATTTATTTAACAGAGGAGGTAGGAAATCACAATCTCACTGTAAAATAATTTAAAGTTACAAGTGAAACATATAAAAGACATGGCAGAACATTATCATATTACCTAACGCTGACTAAATTTGATCTCATGTGCATTAAATAAACGTTTATTGCTCCTAATAAATAATCATTGATAAGTAGCCATTGATTATGATAGTGAATTATATTAGTTAAATTAGCTTAAAACGTAAATTTTAATTTAAATCGCAAATAGTTTAAGTCATTCAAAAAGAGGCTGTACTATGACTATGAATAACTAATCTAAATGCTAATGACATCCTTTTTGCGAAACATTTCAATATGGCCAACTATCAAAAAGAACAAAAGATATAAGAACAAAAACCAGATTCTGTATCATGTTCAAAAGCGAGAAGCCCCTTAAAGCAAATGTTACTTGAAAATATAAAAAATTAGTTTGCGCCCACTATACAATGTAGACAAAAAATTTGTATAATACATAGAAAACTATAATACGTTAAGTTTTTATCTTAAAAGCCGTTCATAGTTATAATTGATTTCAGAAATTTTCTGTTAGATTACATTATAATAAATAAATAAATGGGGGTGAATTAAAATGAATTAGATTAAACGATGGTACTGAAAGCACGTGCGGCGAGCCGCTATGTTTTTTTAGATTCCCAGTCTTTTTACGATTGACGGGCGAACTTTGATTCAACGTGTCTCATGTGCTGATATAAAGCTAGAAAAAACCGGAGGATGATTGGTAGTCATTTGACCGACCGTCCGAATGGCGTCACGTCAATCATAGATCGTCGTTGGCGCAGAAAAGTTTAATCGATCATTGAAAATAATACCTTAACCATTTAACATTTTAGTGTAAAAATCGTAATAATTATTGCAGAAAGGTCCAAATGAAGTATAAATGCGCCCGTCTGCTCTACAGGTTGTAAATGTTTATTTAGCAATGTAAACAATAAGCGTGCAAAAAATTCGTGATGAGGACGTTTGACTATATTAATATTTCAAACTTATTCATTGCATTATGAGTAAACAGAAATAAACGAAGATCTTGATGCTGTAATAATCGTAACTGAGTGAAGATACTGTTTGTTGCAGGGGACCGTTTATAACTTATACTTAATCGTTCGGACTGTGAAGAATGCTCCTAATTCAATTAACTTAAGTACAAAGTTGACCCGAAGTCCACGTAAAGAGTGACCGATTGTAATTGAATTGACACTGGTCAATTGGGAAAACTAAATGTAGACTTAACGTTTAATTTGTGCCGATAAAATCAGCGTTGCACAAGTTGTTTTCTTCTCTCACACTGTATAACTATACTTCAAACAACAGTTTCAACAAATTCTATGTATTTGTAATGCAAACATCAAACATTCCTCTGCCACATAAAAGTTGTATCTGATGGGTTGAGTGTACTACGCGATTTCTCAGACAAGAATTTCTTTTGGAAAATCCAAATTTTGAAAGTGTCAAGATAATTCTTATGTGCTTACGAGTCGGCTGGCAAAGTTTCAGACAGTTCGGTCTAATACCCTTTAAAAAAGTGTCTTATTTGAGGGGAGTTTCACCTCACTTTAAGAAATTAATGCTAAATCGCCAGTCCGAAGGGTCGCTACATTGGAGATCTGCAGCTTTCGTAAGAGGGGAAGTCCGGTTTCGATTTTGGCTGTTACATCCATAAACGTAAACATCGTTGACCGGCAACTTTACAACGCTAGTCGTTCCGGCACGAGTTAACTCGTGACCGGTCAACAACGTGTTAAGACTCCGAGGTTTCGGTAACCAACACCCTTATCGCCACAGGGAGTCTGCTTATCAAAAATTAGTTCCTAACGGGGGAAGACTCGAGTAGGAAAAATCCAAAATCATCGTACTTGACCATCGATGCATCTCGGCACATATTCTTGAATATGTATAAATGTGAATATATATATTTTTTTAAGATACATTTACTTTAAGGTATACTATGGGTCTTGTGCATTTTCATAGATTACTCCGAATTATGCCATAGCACGCTTGTGTTTAATTCATGGTGATGTATAAATATTCACCCATTCTGTAATGCATGCAGAAATAAACAATTTGAAAATTCAACATTTTTAAAGGCTAAGATTTGCAAAAACGAAATCATTCTGAATCGCGCGTCAAATTTTGACCTTCAATTTCTCTGAGATTCAAAGCCGACCTAAGTGGCTTTATTACATTTTTCCAATCATATCTAAGTAACTTTCCTTATTAGTACGACCTATTTAATAAGATTAACTGCGAGATATAACGTAACGGTCAAAAGTTTACTCGAAGTTGCGGTTTCTTTGTAAATAAAAAAAAAACGGCAGTGGTCACGAGTCCTGATGAAATTACTGACTCGCAGGTAATTCAATTTCAATTTCATTTTTTCGAGATAACATTACACCATATTTGTGTCCAAAAATCCTATATACCAGCTTTTCGTTCTCTCATTGTTGTCGTTTCGGCGCCATTAATATCCCGCTAGCGTTCTACCTAAAACGAAATGCGGAATTTTGAAGAATACTTAACCGTGAAAAGGTCGGCAAAGTAGGTTCCATTGATTCATCGATCCCTCCTCCCCGTTTTATCGGTACTCTCGTCATCCCTTTCTTCCGCATCCCACCCTTAAGAGCAACAAGGATGCCCTGCTTTCCAGGCGTCCCTCGTCGTAACGGGGAACTGCTCCAAGCGACGGTAACGGTGGTAGTGACGCGACACATACATGGCAGAATTAGGGACAAGTAGAAAATGCAACTGCGAAGCTTCCGTCCACGAATCCACCGATCCATCGGTAATACGCCGGCTCCCGGGAAGCACCCTAAAAACCCACCTACCACATACAACCCTTACGTTCCTCCTCGACAAACGATTCGTTCGTCTCCAATAACCACAGGCGTACGGAGTTCCTACTTCTCCAAAACGAGAGATTGCAGAATTAAAAGTGCTCCGATTTAAATTCAATATAACCTACCATAAGCCGATAAGCCTCGCCGGGCCACGGCGCCTAGTTGCCCTCCCCACCACATCGGCCGTAAAACTAGCGTTGTCTCTTTTTCCCGCATTCCGACAACGAGACTAAAGAGGATATCCTGCCTGTCGGGTCCCCTCGCTCGGCGGCGAGGTCTCTCGCGCGCCCCTCCTCTCCCCGCGCCGCGCCCTGCGGAGGAGGCGAACGCGCAGGCGGGAATGCGGGTGCAGAATCGAGCGGGCCGGGAGCCGCGAGCCGTCTGGTCCACGCGTGGTCGTCGCGTCTCGCGATTGGTTGTCGACTTCGCGCGATATGGGATCCCCGCCACGTGGTAGAGCGGCATAGAGCGGGGTGACAGAAAGTTGGCCGTGTGGCGTGATCGGGCCGGCGACTTTAGTCGCGGAACGCGCCGCACTCCTGGGCAGTCTTGAACGGTGTCGCCGACACAACACGTCGAGTGAGCGGACTCGACCCGGTTCTCCCGTGTATCGGCATCCCGAAAGCTCGAGCCATTTGCGCGGACCGACCGCGTCAGCCATGAAGCCTCAGGACGCGCCACGCGACCACGGAGACTCCGGTAAGCGAGACGAGGCCCCGTGGTTAGGTTAAGCGTCCGCCGCCGCTGCAGCGGCCCACGTCAGACCGCGGCAGCTGCATCGGCCTTCGCGCGGCTCGAAACGGTCGTAGATCTCGTGGCCGATCGCCGAAAGCGGAAAGGTGCACCCAGGGCACGGCCGGACATCGCCAGGCTCCGCTATTCGTCCGGCCTGTGAACCCGCTCCGACGGGAAATTAGGAATCCAATCGAGATCGCGGGTCTTCCCTTTAGGACGCTCCGTTAACTTCACTCGTGCCGGTCGTCATGATTCGATTTCGTGTCTTCAAACTTGATATTCACGGTGTCGTTGGAATGTTTACAGGGTCTTCAGCGGGGGTCTTGTTGTCCACGCGAAGCGGGAAAATTTGAGCATTGATTCACCTGAGGGTGACATCGTTTTGAGGATAGGGAAAGAAATTTCGCAATTTTCTTGTACCGTTTGCTGCACCACTGTTCCGCGGAGCAGATGCAGTGACATAAAGTCGCAGGGCGATTCGGGTGGAGTTCGACGGAGAATGTCGTATTTAGCACGGCTATTGGGATTGTACATGGTAGTAACCGTGGTAAAACTTTTTGCGAGTTTTCCAGCGGATGCTCACGCTATCTGCGCTAACCCGCACGAGTGCTGCTTGCGATCGCTACGCGAATGGTTGACCGAATCGTTTGGCAAGAACTCAGGTTCTCTATAAATAGGACATTTCACCGGTTGATGTGTATCGTCTTATCAGAGGGAGAGACGCGTAGTCTTGTGATGTTAGAAGATAGTGGACTGGAAAAATTAATCGCAATATCATTTTTCCACCTGGGTATTGAAGGAGGCTCATTTGGGGAAATTTAATCAATAAAAATGTGTTGTCGGATATTTATATTCTCCTAAAAACGCGCGTTGCAAATCAACAACCTGTCCTGGTATTAAATTTCGCTTTAACGGTTTTCTTTCCTTTGACAATGTTCATTCGGATATGTTTGAAAGGATTCTGTATTAACGTAATTAATGCATATCAGCATTTTAATATTGTTTTGGTATAATTTAAACCTCATGAATAATGGTACCTCATGTAATAGTTGATGCTGGGTCTAGTAAATGCATCGCCAATTATAGGACATGTTTTATCAATAAAAAATTCAATTGTTCGTTTGCAATAAGTATCGTTTCTCTTCTGACAGTGGAGAGGAACAATAATCGTGCGAAATTCGTTTCGATTAGATGTTTCGAGTACCGTTGCTTGAACTCGCATCGAGTTATTGACAGTCATTTTTAAAGAAACTTTACCAAACCAGTTGGAGAATTTCAGAAAGTCACGTTAAAGACCTTCAATTAGCTTGTATGGTCGACTGTTTGACCCTTTCATTAAGACACGCATTTTGTTACAAACCCTCGCTTAATGGAAAAATAACCACTCTCCTTCCTTTAATATTCGTAATTCAATACTCCGACGTCCTTTATTTCGTTATTCCTCGTGTTTCGTTAATTATTTGGGCGATCGTTTCGCATCTGAATACGCTGCGCTCTCCCAACTTAATTAAGTGACTAATAACGCATTCGTAATAGGTAAATTAATTGAACGAGAACTCGGTGGTGAATTCGTTTAAAGGTAATAAATGGCATCGCGATCATTACGTATTGTATCCGTATATTAGCTATTGATTGAACAGGAAGCCAGTCGCGATTGTGTATTTATACTCGAGCAGCAGGTAAAAATGAGTTATTTGTTCCAGTAATTCTACCCATTATTAATTTAGTTTCCTGCATTTTTAATATTAAGTAATTTCTTCCTCCGAGCGTACATTCATTTTGCAAAATGTACTTCTAAAAGTATTATTTGTCAAAAAAAAACTGCGGGGGAATGTTTTTGCTCATGTTTAGACGAGTGCAGGCAGGTAAAGAAAGTGCGCTGATGAAGCTGCTACAAGATTTTTTTTTATTTAATTGTGCACAGATTTAGGTTCTCTTAACAGCTCGTGCTGGCGCACCACGGTCACCGTTTTGCCAATTGTTATTTGTCAATTACGAGTTGAAACTTTGTCAATCGACCTGCGGAGCTCTGCCAACTTTGTGACTCCTTGACGTAAAGTTTATCCTTTGCATTGGCACCTGGGATTAAAACGGAATTTAAGGTTATCGGACTGAGAAAACGAACGCCTGCAATTGGCGGTGCATATTTCGTGGGTAATCCGACACCTTGCACTTGTAGGCCATTTTTCTTCTTTATTTCGTTCGACTTGATAGCTGGATTTCTTGTGGACACGATACAAAGTGAGATCATTTCTTCCAAATATTTGTTTTCTTCAATTGCTTCGGAACAACGTTTCAATGCCTCTGAAAATGAAAGAATGCTACTTTTTTTGTACTGCCCTGGAACTGTTTCATTAATTATAAAAAATCAATTAACAGGTCACGAGTACTACGCATTCCGCCTGAAATTCCGCAGTCCGGAAGTTGCGTTGCTTTCTTTGTAGAGCTGACCAGTTTGCTGCGCATTTCTTATTTCTTCCTCCAAGGATCAGTTTCGTTGAGAAGATACGGATGTCATATTTTTTCGATAGGCTAATAGCACGTAGCCTGTTGACGCAGATTAAGAGTGCGTACACACGTATACGATTATACGAGCGAATCGAAAAAATTAATTTTTGTACATTTTTACCGATGTCAGTCATTCGCAATAAAAATGTGGCGTGACTATAGATGACTCATACATTCAACCCTCGGAGATAAGTCTGTTACTTGCAGAATATGTATCAGTTTGAACGTAATTAATTTTTTAACCTTTCTTATTTCCATATGGCAGATAAATGCCTGCAATTGTCTCGCCGCAATTAAATGGCTTGCCTGTTAGTAATAATAATAATTATTCATCCCTACCACTTTTTCGCGTCATGTAAGCTACCTATAAACGGCATTTGATTTTTTCCCCTCGCAAATGAATAATTCCCAGTAAAGTACCACGCGAGAACCGATAGAAATTCTGTGATTTATGGTTTATGTCCGTTCCGTAAATATTTTCCAAGTACTTGTACAATGCAAGGGACCACGTTATCGCGCTTCTCGAAATCCGTGATACATGCATCACTCGAAACGACCCATACGATATTTTCGAAAGCGCTATTTCTCTAAATCGGTTATCTCGGGAGAGTTATTTGATTTCACAAAGACTCTATATCCCATTCTCTGCAGTGATTCGAATTTTTAAATCTTAAGATCCTTTTCAAATATCAAGTCAATGGTTCTTTTCTCTTCGGTAAGTATCTTTTAAATCTAATAGTCGTGTCTTTTTTATTTTCATCTATAAGACGTTATCTCTAATGTTATACTCATTAATCACGTGTCACCCGTTAGCGAACCCGCAACCGTGTCACCGGATGCTGTTTCTAAAACAAAACTGTCTCAAATGTCCCCTTGCAAGTCGATCATCAACAATCTCCACCAGCTCTCATCTTGATATGAATCAATGTACTTCAGGCCACGCGCGGCCCTCTGTTAAATGATCCTTGCATTGAAATGTATTATTGGTGCACGCATGCGACGCCTGACGATCTCAAAGGTTAGCCACAAGTCCATGGTAGCGTCCTACTGTGCGCATTTGCAATCGCTCCACCTCGAACCCTGGACTTTTATTGCCAATATCGATGTCAATAAGCGTAACCCGACCACTTGAGGCAAGTACAGTTTATCACTTCAATCCGAAGATCGGTGTCTCGACCGAATGCAATACGTTGAGCGGAGCCCCGCTTTTTCGCGAATTCAAACTAAACGATTCTTCCTTAGGTGTCGTAGTTAACCCTTTCTATTCGACCATTCTTTTCTTCGGTATACTTCCTCCGTACGGACACTCGAATCGTGAACACAGCGGTAAAGTACGGACCAAGTTATGGCAAAAGATCAAAGAGTCGAAATTAGGTTAAAAAATTCGATCAAAGTTACGAATCAATGCGAAGTTGTAACGGGTGGTTATAGTCACCCAGGACATGGCGAGCGTGCGATGATGAGTGACTATAGTCACTCGTCGAACATCGAGGGCATGCAATGATGAATGACTATAGTCAACCTTAGTATCGAAAGGGTCACAGAATGATCATCACTTCAGTGCAATGCACTCGGACTGTAGGACTCTAGGCCATTTGTGAACTCTCCCCCAGAGTGGGGGAAACTTAAATTCACCCCGGTGCACACAAGTAGTGCGCCGAGTCGAATCTAACTTTGACACTGAGGTTAACGTAAGGTTTTTGTGCACATCTGAGTGCGTTACGCGTGTAGAGCGCGGAACTCGAGGGGTGAACGTGGTTGACGTTGTCCAAGGTCAGGGTTCACAAGTTCAGACTCCGCGATCTCACGGGCGCTAAAACGTTTCGTGACAATTATGGTTTCCACGAGTTAAAGTCCCTAAAACTTGTTTTTTAATGTATACTAGCATAATGCGCACGCCCCGCGCGCGATCCCACGATCTTTAGTATTGTTCATGTGTTTCTCGTATTACTTTTTATCATTTCTTAAGAGACGAACACATTATTTATATTACATTTTTTTAAAGTAATGAATAACACGATAAATGTGATCTGTGAAGATAAATGAAATATAACGCAATTAATGTTATTCATAACTTATTTATTCTTTATAACACACTTTCTATTTTATCGCTTACCAAAAGCCAGTTTCTCTTTTAATTAATATAGGATGAACTCAAATCCACATTAAAGTTTGCTGAAACCAAAAATCCTTGAAAAATTGTATCGCATCCTCTTTTTTCTTATTGATTCGCGAACTGTCAGAATGCAAACTCTCAAGTAATTCGAATAAAATTATTTGACGCTTCAGTTGCCTCCGACAACCCATCAGAGACCGAATAAAACGGCGACAATGTTGTACCCATGGATTTTTTGAAGAGGAATACGTGCACATTAGAGTGCTTGATTATTTTTTTTTTAATTCTTTTAGGTTTCTTTTAACGTGATTCAAAAATTTCTTTTAAATTCCGTAAGGCAGAAATCCTTATTTATTACAGTAATGTGCTGCGTGGATGGAGAACGGAGACGTATAGAATTCTAACTTGCGCACTTTGCTCTCTTTTAATAGACTGTTGTCGTTCCGTTCAAGGTAGACGGAAAGAGGTTGACGTCGACGTTGAGCAAAACATTACAGAGACTCCTGTACTACGATTACAGCTATTGTCAGTCCTACGAACCGTGACACTGGTAGTATTCAGAGTAGATGATAACCTTATTTTAACATCGATGTGGTGTAAAATCAGTTAATGCTGTATTATTTAACTATTTATTTATAGCGCCATTGTGAAAATATCGATGCTTCGTACATTCGGTTTGTTTCTCCTTTCATCGGGAGACTCCGGCAGATAGTTCTTTTCATTTCACAATAAATTAATCAATGACCGGCTAGAAAGTGATTTAAAGGAACGACGAGAGAACATAGGCCACTTGTCAGGTAGGTGCCATTAATCGATGAGGAACGTCAGCTGAATTTTTTTAAGCGAAAACAATAGGTGCTTAGAACCTTGTCGATTATGTTGAAAGGGAAAGATGTAGTTCAGTATCATGCAAACTATTAACAATGGTTTTTGTGTTGGGCACCTTTAATACAGCGAGTTGCAGCCTCGATTATTTGTAACAAATGCAAGTACATTAGACTTAATGGTTATTGCTAACACGCTATATTTTACAGTAACTTTTCTAGTACGGATCGAGAAAAATAAAATTGCTCAAAATCGTTTCTACACGTTTGTAAGAACTCGGGTTAATGGTTCGCGAATTTTTGTTTTAGCGCGCAGTTTTGACTTAATTCCGAAGGTAACAAAAATGTTACCGAATTGAACCTCCAGAAGATATCTCTTTTCGTTCTTTATTACGTATTCGTGTATGATTATTTCTCAATTAAGGGCGCTCACCACTCCAGCGATTTTGCAGTGCTTCACGGGGACAACGCTTCCGAACGTATTTCTAAACCGATCGAGCTTAACGAGTGCTCATATCGAAGACGAAATGTTGACCTGTGTTTATATGAAAGCGATTTTCGATAAGTGGTCATTATCATATAAAAAAGTGCAATGACATAATTTCAATGCCCTTTTAACTAGGAAGGAGGTGCTTGATCGAAAATCGCTCCCATATAAACACACGTCAACATTTTATCTTTAAAACGAGCACTCGTTGAGCTCAATCGGTTAAGAAATACGCTCAAAATCGTTGTCCCCGTGGAGCACCTTTTTCAGGATTTTCAAGTTTCTCGCGAGGAATTTGGGCATTCCTTAGCAACCGTTGCCGACTCTAGGCGGAGCGTCCAACTTGCGTGTGCGTGCGGCCGAGGGTCACACACGTTTCGGCGCCTAGTCCAGAGGCGTCTAGCCGTTGTGTGAGTTGTATACGTGCAAAATACGCACACATTTTTCGCCCGTTGCTAAACACTGCCCATTATGCGTCGCGTCTCCCTCATCCGAGCGAGAAAGTACATTTTGGTTACCTCCCACCGAATTCGATGCTAATGCCATCTAGCGGTGGAAGTCATCGTCCCCACTTGGTGGTGAACGCCGTTAATAACTACGCTTCACAGATGACTATCTCGATAACTTAACCTTAAAAGTACTGAATTTACAATGATCCCGGCTGTGATGTAAGGTTCACTGACTCGGTTTTTAACTTTTCGAGTGCGTAACTTAAAGTGATAAGCGATCGGTATGGAAGATATGCAATTTGCGCTGACAATATCTTTGCTTGTCACAACCACCTTCTATATCATACATTAAATCATCGTGTAATTTATTATGGCTCAAATATTAATCACAGTTCGATGATACCTACGTAGAAAACGTTACCGAAAGGGCCGGGGCCGTACGAGGAGTAAAAAATAATGCACGTTACGATGCTTGGTCGTCCACCATAAAGGTCGAGTCACATTATCCGACACTTACCGGTGCCGATTTGATAAAACATTGTAACATGCGTTCATCCTGTCCGATCTTCGTATAGCGTAAATAATGCCATTAAAATACATGTCACAATGTCCTGCCGAATCGCCACCGGTAAGTGTCGGATAGTCTGAATCGACCTTTACAGATCGTTATTACTTCTACTACGAACGTTGTAACGACGGACGTCGAAAGAGCGCTCGTGTGGCCCCGACATTAAGGTACCTAATTTACAATTATTTCGGCTGTGATTCAGCGTATACTATCTCGGTTTTCATTCTTTCGAGTGCGGACCTTCGAGTGATAAGCGATCAGCGTGGACGACCCGCAACCCGTGCTGACAATCACCAGGGACGGAATATTAATTCGCCTTTTTTTCCGGACGCGCATGTACGTCCATAGTCCATATTGATAATGTGTGTCGTACATCATCAGAGTCTAATGGCAAACAGAATCTGCGGGACGCACATCCGCGTTTGCATCACTCGAAGGGTTAATACAGGGCGAAAGGGAATCAACAAGTGAGCGAACCGAAGTGCGAGTGCAGCTCGGCGATGCAAGCATTAAATTGGAAGCAATCTTGCCGATGCAGTTATCCTGAAGAAGTCGCAGTTGAGGAACGACATTATCGATAAACGGGACATGCGCCGGTAAAATGAATGATTTGGCCGCTTTGAAACAGTGGCAACTATTTCAGGACTGAATGCAATCATTGTAAGAGTTTTATTAAGAAGGTCGCTATACGTGCGACAACCCCGAGTGATAAGGTACTGAAGAGTTCGTGACCGCTCAGAGATAACATTATGAATATTGAAAAAATAATGCTAACAGTATTCAGGTGTCCGCATTCACAAATTTAAATCGGAATTAATGTTTAAGGAAAGGGTGTGTTAATAAATTTTGTTAAGAGATTTAGAGTTTAGTTGAACAAATGCGTTTATCAAGTCGACGTTCAATGAATAATGCATCCTCGGTCGTGAAATGGTCTTTTGTCGAATAAAGTGCGCTCTGTAATCGTAACAGCTCAAGTCGCAGATGCACTTTCCGGAGTTAAAAAATGTTTGGTCCGTGGAAAGTTTGCGACGGAGTCTGTATGGAGCCATCTGTATCTAGTTTGTGTCGGGTCTGTATCGGGTTCATTTGCGGTCTTGAGCACCGTGTACGTACTCTCAATCAAGCAAAATAGGTCATTTCCAGCAAGGGTGGTTGGTTCGAGCTGAATTAACCTCAAGTTTGTACATTTAGCGAGACATGTTAAAAATATGTTACTTGCTACTGAACATCCCCATGCATCGCTTCTGAGAATTTTCATGTTTTTTTTATTTAGATTCTGGAAAACGCGGATCTTGAAGTAAACGTCATGTGTCAAAGAGTTAAGTGATAACAATTGACCGCAACTGAAATAACAGATGACTTACGATTAATAAATCTCGATTGTACTTGTAACGGTGACAAGGCACTGATAACCATCGAACAATTGTCGATATATTGATGTGTTCGTATTATCCATATCGTCGATGTTGATGCGTACAATAAATGATCCGGACATGTTGACAATAATCACGCTACCGTGATCAAGTTTTTTTTTACTTATTTTCTTTTTGCAAGGAAACCGGTATGTTCATCAATCTGCATACTTGTACTTGTTTCGATTACATAGTCAGTGGTGACTGTGTCAATTCTATTAAACTTTGTCACTAGCTCTAGAGGGTACTACATATATAGTAAACACATCCGCCTGCAAACCAAATGCCGAAGTTGCGACTGAACGGTTAAATATATTTCCATAAATCTTCGTGATGTTGGTGGACATTAAGCTTATCAACCGTGATAAATTCGGCCTCTGCAACCGATTAGTGGCTGGATGTATTTGGAGCTTGATTACAACAAATTCATATCGACTCGCAATAACACTTTATTAAAATTAAGAGTATTTGTGTATCATCAAATTGAACCGTAATCACAATCTTAATGATAAGCGGCTAAAGATCCATTTAAAATTCGCGAGGGGTTAATTATGCCCCGCTGATTGCGCCGTTTGATGTGTTTATTTTTGTTGGAAAACACGCAGTGACACGTTTTTCTGTTTTGCTAAAATCTTATTTTAACGGGTTTGAGATTAAAACGCAGCATGATCGAATTATTCGTTTAATTAAATTCTGCTCGTCCTTGGTGACAATTTTAATTTTATTATCGACAGAGTGTAGCTTTCCTTTTTTTCCTGTCCGTTGCACGTTAGTCACGCCGTAGGGTGGAAAAAATTCATTATCAGTCATTACCCGTCTTTACGAGTGGAGAATCGCGACTCTTATCGCAATGGTAGTGCAGCGTCCGGCTGCGTCAGTAGATTTCGAGAATTGAAACTTAAGCAGATAGGTACATGTACTTCAATGAATTAAAAAAGGACGGTTGTTGATTGTAGCACGTTTGATGACGTATTAGTACACCGTTAAACGTTCTTGCGGGATTAAGACACGTTGTACGTACGTGCGCATGATATGACTTCATTGTGCTTCAACCTATTCTCCTAGTATTTATTAGTATATCTATTCCTTTTTTAGCTATTTTTAGAAACCTTCGAAACTTGGAGATAGTGAAAATCACATCAAAATCTATCCAGTGATTCACGAAATTACCCCGAACAAACTTATAGATACACACGTATTGAGCCCTTTATTTTATGTCATATAAACATACATAGAGATTATTTAAAACTACCAATCCCAGAATTTTCTTTTTATTTCAATGAAGAAAGTTTATCCTCTAAATATTAATTTTATTTACCTACTTTCAAGATTAAAGTTAACGTTATTTTCATTCGACAAATGTTAATTTTATGATATATGGGATATTTCAACGTAATAGTTACCCTTGTTTAAATGGTAAAGAATTTCATGAGGCTGATTTGTCTCACTACAGTGGATAGTTCTGATCGGCATTTGCATATTGTATGCAAAACTGGAAATGGAACAAACAATATGAGCTCGACGCGAGTAGACGAACTTTTTACGGAAGATAATGATAAGAATAGGAACATCAAGGCTTCCCTATTATTTCAGTATACGATTACATGAATACGTATCGTTAACTACACGTATATAAAACGCGGAAATAAAAAGTGCGGTCGAAATGATGAAGGGAGTGACTCAAAGCAACTCTACACTCCTCTCAACAATACACATAGAATGTCGCCTTTGGCTGCTGCACACTTGTTTAGCATTACATCTACATTTACTTTTTCATTTAAACGTTATTTACGTCGACCCGGGGTTCAATTTTAACTTTACTTCGGACGGAATTTCGTACACTGAAAGAAAATAATATTTAACATTACCACCCGAGTTGTGAAATAGGCGCTTATTCCTGAAAAGGATTATGATATACAACTACAGGTTGCAAAGTTATAATTTATAATGTTATTCTTTCATTCTGAAATTGTATATCATATCCCTTTTAGGGATTGACGCCTATTTCACAACTACGTTTTCTCAATGTAGTGTCATTATTTCATTTGGATTTTAGATTTTCATACAATTAGGAAAGTCGAACGGTAGGAGGTCAATCAACAACATTCTTTCACACTTCTTATCGGTATCTTTGCGGGTAAGCAACGTATTAAGTAAGTCGTCATTTCTACTTATGTAAAATAACGAGTCTTGTTAAGAAAAATTCATTGCGTGGGAAAACACTCCACTTCAAAACTTAATTTTATCATAGGACCCTCCAAGCTTAATGGGAATCATTAAAGGTTGTTATTAAAGATTTCGTTTAAAGAAAAGTACTCGTACTAGAATATTATTAACATGTGAGAACAGTTTTAATGACGAGGATGTAAAACTGCGTGATTTTTCCTCATTGGTTCAATCAATATTCAAATGACAATTTTCTCTCTTCTTTTCCTGATTTCAAATGGTAATCACTTAATCAGCTTTCCGTAAATCATTCTGATAGTGTTCCTTGCAAGGAGTCAACAAGGGTGGGCACAACACGTTTAAAATACATTTTGCATCTCCACTTAATCAGCTTTTTTTTCGATAGCTCAAGTTCTTTATCTTTTTATCGTGTTCGACGCACCGTTCGTATCTCGTTAACCCTGCTCTTGAACTTCTCTTGTCAAATTAATCCGCAATTTTATCTTCATCTGACGTGGAATCCGACATTATCATACATCTTGGATTTGAATCCAGTGTCAAAGTTTCAGAAATCTTTCGAATCTTACATAATCATTTGCCAGGGCGAATAGCACTCCCCGTAACATCAATGACTTGTATATTTCTCTCGCTAAATACATAGATACCGTGGGTCGCACGGTTCGTGAGAAACCTTCGAGTCTTCTCGACGTAAACTACACGTAATGTCCTTGTCATGTGACTCCGTTGTAGTGCTTCCGAATATTTTGCTTCTCGTTCTAATTGTCCTTTGAGTACTGGAATTCAGTTAATTGCCGAGTCTCGATTTCACGTAATTTTACAGACGCTATTTCAGGAACAGACTCGACATCAATCACTTCAAATAAATGCGTTGGCTACGCGTAAGAACTGTCCTTGTACTGTCATGAAATAAAAAAAGATCGTATGTATTGCCCTCAATTGAATGTGGACGACATAATTTAAGTATTTAGATATAGAAATTGTAGAATTAACGTTGAATAGCATGTAGAGATCAGCGGTTCTTTTTGCAGATAGAACGTACCAAGAAACGTATATGCGCTTGTCACATAATGTCGCTTTAAATCCACCGGAACGTGCCAACTATTAAAATCATTAATCTTTAAGATTTCTTCTTTTTTTTTTTAAACTACTTATGTAGTTCTTATTGTGCGAATTGTCGAAAAATTTCCCTGTATGTAGTTCGAATTTAGCGCCACTGGTGCGACGATGCGTCGTTATTGATTTCTCTGTGCTGAACCACACTCGGAGTAGTCTGTCACGCGGTTAAACTCCAAAAGGCCGTAGAATGGTGATCCTACTGTGCAAAGGTATTAAACCCCAATTGGGAGGAACAATTTCGGTGCCTCCTCGGTGGCCGGTGTAAAAACCGTCGTGTTTCATGATCGCGAGCCGGAAAACGAGATTACCCCACGGAAAAACGTGTCACGGGCACCTCCTTTCGCCATATGACCACGAAGCAAGAGAAGTCGCTGCTCCTTTGCCTTACGCTTTATACGCCCGAAAAATCCAAATTATGTCTAATTAGTTAAACGATAGACGTAAAAAATCCCGGATAAAAACAGTGCAAGTCTCAATTTTATTCGACTGGGAAGAACGTGCCCAATGCTGTGCAGTGTGCTGCATAAATTTGGGCCTGTGTCATTTAACAGTTCCCGAGGTTCTGGCGTTTTGCGCTAGTCCAATTAATGTGGCATTAAATCGAAGCATTAAAAATGTTAGAACAATTAATAAGGTGGGGTTACTATCTAGTCGTGTTATATGTCGTGGTACTATACTTGCGCCAAATAATTCTTCATAATTATTGACAGGCTGTAAATTATAATTTGTCCTGACGCGATTGCTCCTATCAATATCCGGGTACAGGATGGACGTATTATAAATTCATTTAAATGCTTATTTAAACACTGGTCTTGTACTTATTGACATCTACTGAGAGTATAATCCACTACTTCGGAAAACATTGCGAGTTTTTAGTTTATTTCATTCGACGCGAGAGTGTCACTAGTCAGTAGGGTGAAACATGATGTATATGCCAGAAATAGTACTTAAATAATTATATGATAAATTATAGTATTAAAACTAATATTTAAGTAATTATTCCTGAGAGAGAAATTGTTTGGTTTCTTTTATTTTTATTATTATGTCATTGGAATGTTGTGCTGTCGTAATTCCGGCGGTGATAATTTGAAATTCCAAAAGTATAGGAGCGTTTAGCCAAAGTTAAATAATCAATTTCATATTTACCAGAGAGAGTCAAATATTTACTTTCGTTATCGATAGGACGTGCGTCACATCTTTATTTGCAAAATAAATATTTCTGTGTATTTGCGGTGACCTTTTAATAAATATAATGATGAAAATGAGTCGTTAGATGTCGTGGCAAAATTTCTAGAGAACACTGATATATTTCAAATTTCTACTTGCTTTGACACCGCAACTCCTTTTGACGTGGAAGCTCGGGATTGACATTGACATCGGGATCAGTTAACTTCTTAATAAACCGACAATTTCCTTAGTTTATTCAAGTGAGCGTAATCCAGTTGAATACATCGCAAAATTCGCAAATACAAATAAATAACTATATTATTTTACATTATAGAGTGACTGGCGAAGTGCTCCACGTCATTAACAGAAAATTAATAACCCTAAGTTCGAATTTTTCTCTTTACTTTCGTTGTACATTATGAATTCCGTCATGAATCTTTTAACATTTTTCCCTATATGTTTAAAAATATTTAACAGTCGAATCCACCACTGAACCATTTCATTTATGTGGCAACTCGACGGTGAAAGGATTCTCGACGAGTCGCGAGATTTTCGCAAGGTTCCGGCTGTGCTAATTTTTGTTTTGTGCGTAAATTAAGAAACCGTGGACAGTTATCCTAAAATATCTGAAATTGTTTAGCTCAGTGGCAGCACTTGGAGCTTACTCTTTTACCGACCACGCCATCCAGAGATTTCGGAACACGCGATTAATATATTTCTTTTTTTTTTCTATTTTTTCCTAAGCCAAGGTGTCTTTTGGAAGGATAAGCATTCATGACTCCTACATGGTCATTAAACCTAGTTATGCATATGCAGTCGTGATGCGGCGATTCTTCTAACCAATTTGCGTAATTGTTGTGCGATGATGTCAGTATATATCCGTACGTACTTTGACCGTTCATCATACGATGCGCCGCTTATGCAACTGCGCTAAACTCTTAAACCCTAGCGCGTCTCTCGACATAAAGTGCGAGATACAGTGGTTTGCGGATTCCAAATGCGGGCTGCAATTTATTTGTTTTATTCCAGGAAATTATTCACACGTTGAGCTGTAAATTTAATTTAATTTTAATTTGTGGCATAACATTTGCAAGGCATTAATGGACGTCATGTGCATTAGTCAGATGCTATCAGTGGCATGTTTTTTGGTATAGATGATCTCCGTATAGTACACAAAGCGACGGTCTTTAGAGTATAGTAAAAACATTTTCTTAGAGAATTTTAATACTAAAAAAAATGTTTTTAGAAATCTAGCAAAATTTATATATATATTTTTTTTAAGTGTAATTTCTTATGGCACGATAATACGTCTAAGTTCGCGTGTTATGAAAACGACTCGTATCAAAAAGTGAAACTCTTTTTTTGGTTACAGCGAATTACTATTCACATTCACACTTGTGTATTAGTATTAATTCAATTTGCATAAACGTTTTCATAAGTATTACTGCGTTATTCTACCAGTTAATTATTGACATTTACAGTGAGATAAAAATAATAAAAAGAGGAATGGAAATAATTATGCCAAGAACAAGCGGTACCAAACACGTAAGAGAATTTCCTGAAAGAGTAATTAAGAATAATTAGTAATATCTAATAATTTTCTTTAACTGAGAAGTTTCACCTATAACGCTTTTTTATTTAAAAATTGTTTTTTAAGTAGTTACGAACGACGTCCATGAATTATATGTGTAGTTTTTTTTTATATATAATTAAGGCCTGAAGTTGGAACAAAATTTACACTTTATTTCCTACTACAGTTTACTTTCATAAAAAATGAGGTCAGTATGCGGCACAATTAGTTGCGTTTATTCGGGACTTTGTTTTACTTGACGTGGATTGAAATGTCTTAATATTACTTCAAGGACGGATTTACGTTTTGCAAAGGTGTAATGCATTTCAAATCTATTCGATTCGTGCGAGCGAAGGAGTTCGCGCCCTCGATTAAAATATTGGCGTGGAATGTAGTCTAATTGCTTTCGCAATTAAAAATTACAAATTGCACATTGTCCTTTGTCTTGCGACGGTATGTCAGTGACTGTTGATCATTATCCATATTCCTGTATCGGGTGATTAATACTGAATTTGAAAGACTGCATTTTACGTATTTCTTCATACAAAAGACATTTCCTATTCTCTGCAGTTAATGACCATCGATTACTACCCTTGTTGTTTTGTGTTGAGTGAACTTTACTGAACTTGAAACGACTGCATGTTACATATTTCCTCGTAAAAGGCACATTTCATCCTCTTTATGTTCATGCTTGTATTTACTAGGAATTCTACGTTCGATTTTTTGGGCATGGGAAGTAAGTCGCCAAATTGTCACACAACAAACATACAGAAAGTGTATTTAATTTTGTAACACTCGTTCGCCTTGAAGAGTACAGTGAAAAGCACCACTCTTTGAAGAGCCTTGAGATCCTTTCTTCATATTTATTTGCATCTACGAATCCTGTTAAAGATATCCAGCGTGTGTGCCTGAACTTTGAGTTCTCACGTTACACTTGCGTTTCTAGTAAACAGTACTTCATTTTAACTTGATACTTTCACTGCAAATAGGCACCTCTGGTAGTTGTTTTTGATAATTTTAATTCGTGAAAAACCATTGCTTACTACCATGGGCTTATTTCCAAGAATTGCGAGATTCTTTTGCGATAAATAGACTTGGGATACATTTGTTGTGCCATGTTTAATTTTTCTCCCCGCGGTTTAAAAATAATGTTTCTCGTATTTTTAAATAAAATATACCTTACGACGGCGGTAACTTGCAGTTATCACGTAACCGATAAATTATCTGTGGTCATTTTCTGCCGATAAAAAAAATAAATTGAAAAAAAGGCTTAACGCAAACTGTAAACGCTTTCACTTATAAACGTTTTGTTGGAGGTAATAACGAGTTTAGTTACAAAACTGAAGTGAGCGCTACGCGTTAAATCAAATGTTAAAGTAATATAAAATCATTGCTAACAGATAAAGTTTGATGTCATTAATAATCATTACTATAAATGATGCTGGTGGCAATTTCAATTTTTTCCAAGTATGAAAGGCAAAGTGTTATGTGATATCTTTCTTTGTTTGTTACAGATAATATGACAAGCGAGCAATCACTTTTGGGGAACGGATACATTAACGGATTCTCTCGGGATGATAAAGTGAGTAATAACATTTATATCTACGAATTGCTTGACACAATAACGTATAAGTAATGTAATTGACACACGGTGTGCTGAGCGTTTAGCTTCGATGTTATTATTACGACAAATTGCAGAAATAAGTGAAATTAATTACTTCTCAGGATTACGCTGTTTGAGGATTCTCTGATTCCTTAACGGCTTAATATGACATTCTTTTTTTTTATCGTCTCTTACTGGGCTCCTTAATCCCGAGGGAAAAGAGCGTAAGCAGAACCTACTAATCGAATTGCACCAGATCCAGTTATTCATTTTCTTTCGTAATTTGGCACGATTAAACGTATCGTTATCTTAACTGTTTCATAGTGAAGATATTTTGAAAGGTTTAGGTTTTCAATTTGCACGGTAATTTGTTGCTCCGTAAAAACGTGGATTTCAATTAACGCTGTCATCCGCGGTAGGTCGGCAGGGTGTGAAACACCTGATAAGCTTGCATTACAATAAATATGTAAATAATGACTCTTTATGTTTGATTGACAGGTAGTTAGCAAGACTGACTTCCAGTATGCTACCGCCAGTGAAACGGGCTTAGATGGTAAGAATTTGATGTTTTCTCGTAAAAACATACAAGATTATTTATAAAAAAAATTACTATTTTTATTTTTCGTCTTTTTATATACTTTACAATTGGAACACAAGACGTGTATTAAAAGATAGAGAAAAGCAATATATTAATTTCCCTAAACGGAATTGTATATATCCAATTACTTTTTCTATCCATAAAACTATTGGTTGATTCCATGGGAGGATTCTTCATTAAAATTATTCGTGCATTATGCACCCTAATATTTCGTAGTCTAATTAGAGGGGGAATAATTTGAGATAGAATTATCTTGGTTCTAATGGAATAAATGAAGAAATTAGCAGTTAAAATTAAGAGTTCGAAGATTAGTTCGGAGATTAGTTTCATAAACTGTAAAGATGTAATTCCGAAAAATACAGCTATTTGTTATCTATACGTTGAGTATTAATACATAATTACATGTATGTTCAGGTCCAAACCAGATTCTTCAGACGGACGTGGATGCTACCTCAAAAGCCGAAGGCCGCGTAAGGATAAAGATAAACAGTGAGGATGTTGATAAGTTCCAGCCAATGTCCGTTCCTGGACTCTTGATGAAAATTGCAAAACAATGTCCGAACCAGATCGCTTTGGTATCGAGAGCTGGAGTGGACGGCAGAAAAACAACGTATACTTACAGGTATATTCAATTCTGATTTGTAATATAAAATTGTAATACATGGAATTTTGAAATAAGCTATTTTAATTACTAAATTTCTTTATATAAAAAATAGTTGAACTCTTATTAAGTGTAAAAGATTAAACTATTTTTGGTCAAATGATTTATTATTATTATTATTATTATTCTTTTAACAGACAATACAAAACAGATGTAATCTAACTATATTCATTTTAATAGGCAATACGAAACAGAGGTGAGAGTTGTGGCCAAAGCTTTCATAAAATTAGGATTGAAACGACATCACAGCGTCTGCATCCTAGGCTTCAACTGTCCGCAATGGTTTATCTCAGATCTTGCCGCGATTTATGCAGGGTAAGAGGTTTCCTCTATTTTAATAATTCAAGGTCACGACCATGGTTCAGATTACGTTACGACCGAATACGTTTTTATGACTGACCCTGAAGCTCCTGATCGTATTTAAGTATTTTTTGATAATCGTTAAATATAGATCAGAAGGCTCTTTATAGTTTGCGTGAATAAAGTAGTACTTGAAAGAGCATTAAAACATTATCAATCGAAGGATGAACGAATTAGTTAAGCGATATTAATACAATATTTCTACCGGGTCAAGTAGATAGGATAATATTTGTTTTATTCACTCTTTTAAATAATCCTACTTTGCTTATACGTAAGATATTTATATTAATATAATAGGTGCATTATATAAAAAATATATATAAAACATATTTTCTTTTCTTCCAGTGGATTCGCCGTAGGAATTTACACAACAAATTCTCCCGAAGCCTGCCAGCATTGTGCAGACAGTAGTCGTGCTAACATAATTGTAGTAGAAGATGCTAAGCAATTAGAAAAAATATTACAAATAAAGAAGAATCTTCCTCACTTAAAGGCAATCATACAGTTTGAAGGAATACCCAAAGAGAAGGATGTTTTGAGTGTATGTATCTCGACTGAAGTTTAAATGTGCAAGAGAAAGAATGATATAAACCCGTGGTCAATTTTTCTTCAGTGGGCTGATGTATTAGACATTGGAAGAGCGGAATCAGACGATAGGTTGGACTCTGTACTTCGGAGTATCGGGGCTAATGAGTGCTGTACACTAGTGTATACGGTGAGAATTGCAAGAATACACAAATTCGCGTCATGTTCTCTGTATTATTGGTCATAATTGTCATTAGATAGTACTTTGCTTGTAGTCAGGAACAGTTGGCCATCCGAAAGCGGTGATGTTGAGTCACGACAATTTGCTCCACGATTCAGCTTGCATCGTAAAGACGATTCACCTGAAAGATGAATGTGAAGTTGTCGTTAGTTTCCTACCATTATCGCATGTCGCCGCGCAGGTAAGATGGATACATCATCCAATAACGCTAAAAATTAGTTTTTAAGGAAGTGATCATTAATTACAAGATATTATCAAATAAGATTCTTTTTATACAATGATCAACATTCTCGAATTATATCAATTCCATGTTTGCAGGTGGTAGACATATTCATGTGCATGACAGCGGCAGCCACGGTTTATTTTGCGGATAAGAATGCACTTAAAGGCAGTTTAGTAAAGACGTTAACGGAGGCGCGTCCAACTGCGTTCTTAGGAGTCCCACGAGTTTGGGAAAAGATTTATGAGAAGATGCAGGACGTCGCTCGCAGTAATGGGCCTATAAAAACATGGATCGCGAATTGGGCTAAAGCACAAGGACTGTATTATAATATGAATAAAATGAACGGGGTCGATTACAAACACTGGGGGTACCTCATTGCAAAGTGGCTAGTCTTCAATAAGGTGAAGTCAACGTTGGGTTTGGACAGGTGTAAAATATTTGTTACCGCTGCAGCACCGCTAAGTACAGAAATCAAAAGGTACTTTATGAGCTTGGACATTCCTATAATGGAAGCATACGGAATGTCAGAGTGCAGCGGAGCTCACACGCTCAGTTCAAATGAACGTTACAGGTAAATGACGTGTACTTTAGCATATACGTTAGTGAATATTAAAGTAGTAAATACAATTTGATCATCATTATCTCTTTCTCATTAGGCTCGGAAGTGTAGGTCCAGTTATGAAAGGACTCGGGACAAAATTGGACAATCCGGATGACACTGGTGAAGGAGAAATTTGCATGGGCGGTAGACACGTCTTCATGGGTTACTTGGATGTACCGGATAAAACTAAAGAAACAAAAGATGATAATGGATGGTTGCACAGTGGCGATCTTGGTAGAATAGACGTTGATGGTTTCTTGTATGTCACAGGTAATAATTCTTACATTAATATTCAGGCCATTAATTAGAACGTTCGATGAGGGTCACAGACAAGGGTTGTACTTTACTGATTCTAATTTAACTAACTAACAATTAACAATATTAATTATTTTCACTTTTTTTGTGCGACGTAATGATATAATTTGTTTCATTTGTACAATTTTCAGGAAGAATAAAAGAGCTCATAATAACAGCTGGTGGCGAAAACATTCCACCAGTTCAAATAGAACATACCCTACTGTCGGAACTCAAAGTCCTCAGTAATGCCGTGTTAATTGGAGATATGAAAAAGTACTTAACAGTTCTAGTCACACTGAAGGTATGTCGCATTTCACAAATCGTTAATAGCACTATTTAAAATAAACGATGTATAATTGTAATTTCAATTCTTAATTATGCTCAGCATTCACAACTTTCTTTTCAGACTGAAATGGATTCGGAAACTGGAGCACCCTTGGATACTTTGGCTTCAGAAACAAAAGAGTGGGCCCGATCCATTGGCAGTAAATCGGAAACGGTTACGGACGTTTTGCGGACTCAAGATCCATGTGTAAATATATTTTCAGTTAAATACTACATACAACATGCCACAAATACAGAAACGAGAAAGACATGTTAAATTATCTACGATTTATTTTCTCAATTTTCGGTTATAATACATAAATCTTATTACAGATATATAAGGAAATTGAGGACGCTATTCAAAGGGCAAACACGCATGCTATAAGCAATGCTCAAAGAATGCAAAAGTTTCGGATCTTACCGCACGATTTCTCTGTACCAACTGGAGAGCTGGGACCAACGCTCAAGGTTAGGAGAAACGTTATTTACAAGGTTTACGCGGATTTAATTGAGGATATGTACAAGTAAACAGACAGTAGAAAATGAAATGCTAAGGAGAGTGCTGGACACCGGTCTTAATTGAAGCAGTACAGAGAACAGGGAGAGTATCTTTTATTTTCCGTGCACCAGCACTTTTCATGAATTCCATTAATGCGTCAATAGATAGTTGGTTACAAAGCATACAAACATGTGATATTATGTAAATGCGTTTTCAATTTAATTAAAATAAACTAATACTTTTCGTACAGTTATTGGTGTATCATATTTGAAATTGAGGTAAATTTCACCGAATATATCTCAGTAAATGGTGTTCAAATACATATGAGATTTGATACAATGTACTAGGTAACACATACTAGGACATCTATTTTTTTCATATGTAAACACGAAACAATTGAATTTTCAACTGTAACTGCAAGAAATTGAAATTCAGTGTAGGCAACTATTTGACGTATTTGAATTTACTCTTCAATGAATGTTTGTGCTCTGTTTATACTGCAAATAATTTGTAAATATACTTTAACAGTAAGAATTTGCATTATGACAAGAGTATACCAGTTTTTCAGTTGATCAAGTCCCATCGATGATGTTTTGTAAAATTGATATAATCCTTAATATGTAAAAGGAAACCTTATATATTTGCTATTTGTAGTCTCACTTTTCTAAACCCAGCAGGTCTTCAAAAGCGAAATTTTCCTGTTAAAAATGTCTGCAGAAGATATAAAAAAATAACGAAACTATTTGTAAACCCATTGAACCCAAATTTGAAAGAATTTTTATAACATTCACCTTGAATTTATCAAAAACGTTTAAAGGCATCAACTTTCATTTCATGTGAAATGGTATGTAAAACAACCGTTATTATTCAATTTTTGTTTTCTTTTAATTCAGTGATAAGAAAATATTTGATTCATTTAAATGGAGTACACACAACAGGGTTCATCTCATCGGTAGAAATGCAAAATATTGCAAACATTTTCATGATTCACGGATGAAGTAATATGACTTCAATTTACTGTTAGGACAGTTACAAAAATAGAAAATCTGAGTTTACTATTAGTTTGTACCGATACTGGAATAAAATCATTATTTTTATGTAGACTTCTTACTCTATTTGTTCCTCAGAAATATGTGTTAAGCACCATTTACGTATAATTGGGCACTATCGATACTTAACAGTTATATCGCTATACTCAAAACTCACTTTAAGAGCGACCAAAAAGACTCGTGTGTGACCTATCGATAAAACAGCGTTCCCAGAGTTAAATTTCAAAGTCACAAATATTATGTGCCTTTAGGCGCAAATTAATTCTACTTCCAATTAAACGGTTTTGTTAAAATATCTTTATATAATATTCTCTTCGTAGCTTTTCTAATTCCAGTTGATAGCTTGACCGACTGAAACGGTAAATAGAATATAGTAATGTTTTAATATTATTCCAGTCAATCATGTTTATTAAATTTATGTGGCCCTTTTCGGTCGCATTTATCAATGAGGGATTTACGTTAAACTTGTTAATAATTTGTGACCAGTACTCTTCTTTTTTGAGTTATAAAGTGTTTCGCGTATGAACTACGTATATAATTTTGTACATAATATTTCTGTACGCGTATTGTACCGAATTTGTTGAAACATCTGTAACAGCATTGTTATTAGATAAACATCGTTAGAATTACGTCTGTAAAGTTCAATAATGTAAAATATGTAGTACTTAAGATGTAAGGGATCCTAAGAAAGAAAGTGCCTTTTTGTAAGAAATTATGTCCATGTATAAATGTAAGTTTCATTGATGAAGTTCAATGAGCATAATAAATTCATGTGTATTGACATGATGTTTCGTACTCTTACATTCCGTAAATATAAAAAGACTTTAAATAAATTTTAATGATATTCGTTAGAAGCTCAAGTAGTATCTGGTAATTTTTACGTTTGTAAAAAGTTATGAGTTAAAAAAACGATTAATGGAAAAATAAAACAGCTTTTTAGAAAATGTGGATGAGTATTGCAAAACAAAATACTTAAGCAGGACATGATGTATATTAACACATTTAAAAGGAATAGCATTTATTATTAATATTAATTTCTACTATTAGGAGTTAAAATATATTACTAATGGAGTGCCGTATAAAAGCTTCTACCCATCTATCATTTTCTATCTTATTTATAAATGATTGTCATGACATCTCTTTTCAAATATCGTGTTCTCTGTAGGAGGTTGAAGTAATTCAATGTATGTAACGATGTAACGATGTAAATTGGATTTCTGGATTTTATGGTAGAATAAGAAAACGACATTTATTAGTGTTCAAATTGAAGCTGTTTTTCATCCTGGAGACGAAGGAAACAGGTAATGTAAAGAAGAGATGCGTTTTAATGGAATATATATTACTAATACTTTATACTTTACAAAACCAAGGCTGTAGGTATACTTGAAAATTTACAGATTTTTATAATAAACTGGACATTCATCAGGAAATATTACTAAGCACATCACAGCACTTCTAAAATGCAGATATATATGCTCATTCATTTTTTCACAAAATGCTTCCAAAGGAGGCAATTTTAAAACATCAGTCAATCATCTGCTTGTCAGTGATTCGTAAATGTTAAATTCTATTTTTGACCGGCATCATTATTGAGTACTTTTTTAGACCTGTTATGTTAAAGCTTAAACAAACGTACGCTGTAAAGATAAAAAAATATGGGATGATTTCTTCTTAACCATCTTTAACAATGTATACAATTGCCTTTATTTACTATCTAATGGGCTGAATGCAAAGCAAAAGAACGTGAAAATAATTATTAGAATATTATCAGACTGCAGCATTATTACTTGTAGTTTGAAGCGATACTACTTCCTCAGGGACTAAGCAAAGATACCCCTTTGTTAAATTCTAAAATTCGTTTCAAGTCTTAAGGTATTTTTTGATCATTTGTGACCATGTTTGCACTAACTATGCTGCAGTATGCAATTTCAATAGTTTTCTAAAAGTAGATATTAAATACTCGTACATAAGTCATACCCCTAAGTCTAATGACAATAATTACTGCAGAATGTTAATATGACAAGATGCCATGGGCTGAACTAGTTTTTGCCGATCAAAGTTAATGACTTCATTATAATTATGCACCAGCATCCAGGCATTACTGTTTTAAACTATTATTTTTATAATATGAACATTATATTAAACTCATTGCTTTAAAAAAAAAAAATGAGGATCAATCTTATGAGGTACTCGACGTATTAAACTTTTGTTGAATGATGGATGTCTTCCTTTGAGGTACTGTTTCAGGTGTTGGAATAGCATCACCTGTTGGCAAAACACCAGCCGGCTTCGGTTTCGCTGTTGATTTCTGTTTTGCCATTTGATAATCTCCAGAATCGAAATACTTCTGCTGTAAAGATCATACGTGATTTTGTATTAAATTCATGTACAAGGCTTATCGATAACATAAGATAGTAAGAAAAATTAAAATGAGAATCATGAAAAGTATTTATACGTACCCCTTTAGCTAGCCTCTTTTGAAGAAATACAGAATGCCCACTGATTGGACCACGTCCAGCATTGGGAAACTTAGCTTTCAATTTGGCTTCTTCCAATTTTTCAATATCATTTGAGGACAACTGTAATGAATACCATGATAAAGCTTTCTCAAAAGTAGTTTTAAAATAAAAACATACGTTTACACGCAATCGATGTAATTTTCATTATTATTATTGAACTTATGATTAGCATTTTCATTAAAATTATGAAAAAGGTTGAACTTCTAAGGATAAAATTGTGCACAGAATTGACGATCTTGATATTTATAAATACACATAAATAGTAAAATTATTTCATTCTTCTTGTAATACAGCAATGCAGATTATAAATATTTACTATAAGACAACCTTGTAGTAAGTATTTAAATGACATCCATGTAAACTTAAAAGATATATAATTCATTAATAGAGATCGGAAACAATAAGTCACGGCATATCAGTACATGCAGGGGACAGTACCAAATGTAATCAACTGTATTTGTGATTCTGAAATTTTGCTTCTTACCTCGATCGTCTGGGGAGAATCGTTTGATTGTTCGTCGCTCATGATTAATTCTTTTGGAATAACTCCACGGTGTTTACTAATGTTTCTTTTGTGCCAGATTCCCACTCACCTGACTACGAACACTTTGGCATATAAGAACGCAACCGTGGCTGCGTACCAATTTTTATATACAAATGGCAACAGCAAAGTAACTGCGTTAACACAACGTCAACCGATGGCTGCTATTTACTTAAAACTTGAAAATGGTGACTATGCGAAGTTACCTTCCCATCAAAGCACATCAAAGTGACTAGATCTAGGAACCGTTGAGCTCAACTTTACTAATCTAGTTTGGTGTACATTGGACTCCATCGATGGTTTCCTCCTGGTCCGCACTGCCCTCTGCGGCCGCGCAGCGTACTAGCGGCGGGCGCAGCGCGGAATTCGAATCACTCGAGGGGTAGAATGGATTTTTTAAAAGAAATAAATATTTATAAACAAAAACAATTAATGAAAATGTTTTTAGTATTATTGTGGAGTGTCCCTGACCCACCTAACGTAGTTTTTGTTAAATGATAATTTACAGAATTTTATAAAGAATATAATAGAACATGTTCTATTAAATGTTAACAAGTTTCTTAGCGATTCAATTGTCCCATCCACTAAACCGAAGTTAGAATATTATCTTAGCTTAAAAGAAATAGTTTCTAAATATATATACAGTGAAATACCGTCGGAAAATTTACGACGCATCAACTATCGGACATGGAAACGAAATCGTGATTTCATGTCTGTTATATATTTACGTTCTACACCATTCTTCGTATTCCTCGAATAAATGAATACCTGTAAATCATTAAATGAGTGTGTAAATGAACACCCGTAAACATAAGAAAGACTTTTCTTATCCGAGTTTTTTATAAACGCAAATCGGAGTGACTCTTATGAATTGATTTCATTCGATATAGGTATCCAAAACGTCAAACCCCATTTCCAATTCGTATTTGAAATAAGAACAATAAACTATTATGGATTTCAAATTTTAAATCGATTTTGAATCTATTTGCGTTTGAAATTAAATACTTCCAGAGAAATGAGAATATTAGGAAAGAGTCGATCAGAATGATACTTGTTCTATCAACTGAATCAACTCTCGAGAAAGTTAAACATCACGCGTAACTCGAAATAGCCACATCGGCAAAACCAGATGAGATTAAATTGTTTTCTTGCATTTTAAATACAAATACAAGTCATAAAATTACGTGTCCGAAAAAGGCATGGACAACGGAGGGTTAACGTTACGACTAGATGGCACGGTTAATTCGAGACGACATTTCTCGTGGAGGAATTGATCATCCATTCCCTCTGTTAATTACTTGATCGCGGTCGTTGCAAATTGACAATCCGCCTTACGAGCCGCGGAAGGAAGGGGCGATAAGGCCCGAGGGTGAACGACGGGAAGCGAGAACGCCGGCGGGATGCATAAGATCCGCAAGAGAGCAACGGAGAACGCCGCTCAGGATGGGACGAGACCGCAACCCGAGGTAGAGAGAGAGAGAGAGAGAGAGAGACAGAGAGAGAGAGAGAGTCTTCCTCGCCAGAGTGTAGACATCGATGCTAATCCGATTATCCGGAGCCGATACCGAGACCCTTACAACAGGGAGTGGAAGGCCCGAGACAGGAGTTTTAAGAGCGGTAGAGAAAGCCCGGTACCTATGCGACCCGTAGGAATAAGAGAGAACGCCACGTCTAGGACCCTCGAGCCCCGAGCCGGCGGCCGAGCCGAGCCGGCCCCGACGACGGGAAACTTATTTTTGGTCTTCTCGTTCCCTTTTCCCTCCACGTGTCACGTTTGTCCGAAAATTCATATAACGAAATATTGGCCACTTAAATTTACTTTGGGCTGTAACGGGACTGTTCGGCCGTCGCGAAACATGTTACAACTGGTTTGCGTATAATATCATATTGCAAAACTGTCAATTCCTTCGAAAACATACAATTTTATTTCCAATCGTGTTTCCTCTATTTACTGTGCTTATTTTGGTTTTTTTTTTCCAATAGAAAATACAATCTGCTATTAGGAACACCATATGCAACCCTCATCAAACATATGTTTTCTCGTATTTTTTAGTAAGCTGAAAAAAAAGGAGAGTAAATTCATTTAATTTACTGCGTTAAATGTGGCGAACTCAATAAACCAGTTGACTCAATTTAGATTTGGAGCTATCAATTCTGTTTCAGTCAAGTTTGGAGTTGATTCAACTACAAAATGTGATTTTGTACTAAATGTAAGTTGAACCAACTCGTTTATTGAGATCGCCATGTTTAACTCAGAAAATGAGTTGAATTTACTC